>NC_044499.1:11131263-11236263 GCF_902362185.1 Chanos chanos
ATGGATTTTGGGTGATGTAGTTTTTATTAAATGAGCCATACATGACCTGTGTCACAGGGTCACAGGAAAGGGCATAGCTATTTTCCACTAACCACATACCACTACGACTCCGTGTCTGCACAACCTGCCACTGCTCACAGAAGATTTTTTTTTGATCTCCTCTTTTCATAGAGTTAGGGTGGTATGTTGTTTAGCATTTATACATGAGAAGGAGAAGAGTGTTGAAGATGGAAAGACAGTTTTAGAGCAGGAAGGCTTAAAATTCTAGTTGTTTGTGATATCACAAATCAAAATGCTCCCTTTTGTCCAAAATCTTCAAAAAAAAAAAAAAGAAAAAAAAAAGAAAAAAAGAAAAAGCAATTAACTGGGTAAAATGAAAATGTTTCATTCTTTGGTGTCCCTCTGGTAAACATTCCAGTTTGGATCAATTAACCATGAGCTAATGAGCAAAGAGGGGGTCTGCTTCAGTATCACACTATTGTTCGTTTGCGTTTTTTAATTAATGGGTTTTGAAGTAAAATCGCAAAAGTTTTAATTGTTTTTTTTTTTTTTTTTAGGAAGGGGAAGATCAGAGCGTTAATTATAAAAAGGGCTTTAAAGTGTGAAGGATTTAGAGTTTTAATTAAAGAGGAATTTGTCAAGACTGATACTACCAAACACAGTGGATTCAAATACAGCTCTTCTCTACAGTCTGTCATTCTCTACGCTCCATCTTTCCTCCCTCTTACTATCCACAACTACAAATCTCCGTCAAATAGTCAGTCCAGGTTTCTTTCTTCTTTTCTCTCTCTCTCTCTCTCTCTCTCTCTCTCTCTCCCTCTCTTTCTCTGTTTTTTATTCCCCTCTCTGTTTTGCTTGGTGAGGGTGCGGGTAGGGGGATTATGTAGTCTCTGTGAGTTCAATCCTGAGACGGTTGAGATGAGGGGAAGATAGGGTGGGGGCTACAGTCACTCAAATGGATTGCTGAGACTGAATTAGTGAGCTAAAGAGGAATGGTGCAGTTTGACAATGTTTCTCTCTTCCTTGCCCTCACTCTACGGCTTCTCTCCTGCTAGCTTCCCTAACACTTAGCCACATCCATCCTTCTCTCTGTCTCTCTGTCTCTCTCTCTATCTTTCTCTCCCCCTCCCTCTCTTTCTCTCCCCTTCTCTCTCTTCCTCTCTCAGTCTTTTGCTGTGGCTCTTCTGTCAGATGTTACACAGCCCTTTGCCATTCCCCACCCACCTACCAAAACACACACACACACACACACACACACACACACACACACACACACACACACACACACACACACACGCACGCGCGCATGCGCGCAGTTGCACACAAGATTGTTTTTGTACCCATGGTAAATTACGCTGAAGTGATTAGCGCAGTTTGAAACATGATTACATTGCTTTGCTGATTTGTCTGGCAGATGCCCTTAGCTAGGGAGACTTTTGTAGGTTACATCTTTACATGCACCCTTTCACACAGCTGGGGTTTCATTGCACAAATTCAGGTTAATTGCTTTGATCATGGATATAGCACCATCATTCCACCAAGAATTTAACTCACAGCCAACTGGTTGTCTGAGTCGGGGTATGAATAGATCTTGCTGTTTGTTTTCTTCTGACTAAGAGAACATTACCAACATCAGACACTCCTAATTGGGACTGAGCTGCACCATTATGGAGTTTTCTCTTCATTAGCGCTGGATGGTGGGAAGATTTTAGCATCAACACAGTCACTGTAATTGTCCCATTTAAACCTGTTATGAACACAGCCGTTCGAACATGAGCAGCTGCAATCTTTGTGCTGTAAAAGACCACAGTTTCTTATACAATAGCACACAGCAACACAACTGAACCCTCTCTGTTCTTTCATCCATAACCTTGCCTACTTACCATTCCAGTTTGCTTTAGAAAATCTCTCTTTTGAAACAGTCTGGTCATGGGGGGGGGGGGGGGATCTTCCACATAGCTTCTCCCTTCGTACATATACTTTGGGTCAAGCCTGTCTAACATTTCTGGTATGAAAAACAAGATTAATCTTGAAGATTTAACAGGTCAAGAGCAGAGATGATTTTTTTTTTTACAAAGGGGTCTCTGAAGGTCATTGCGTTGCTTTTGTTGCTATTACAGAAACAGAGAAAAATGAGAGACCTTAGGAGGTTTGCGGTGATGTGTACAGAGTTCTAACAGAATCACAGTGATACCTTACCCTCCTTTTCCTCCGCCGCTGTCTCGTTTCTCTCACTCACTCCGTTTTCTCTTTTATGATGGAGAACAGAGGGATTACCTCTTATCGACTGCCAATCTCTGCACTCATCCCTCTATCTTTTTAACTCACTTTGCTGACTGCCACGTGCTTGCTTTTCTTATCTGTTTATCCCTAACCCACTAATCTTCATCTCTTTCTCTCTATCCCTCACTCCCCACGTTAATATCTTCTTGCTTTTTATCTTGATCACTCTCTTTCACTCACTCTTCCTCACTCTTCCTGGCTCGCCTGTCCTTTGCTCTGTATCTTTTCTATACTTCATTGTGTATTCTCTCTCTCTGTGTGTTTGGAAAGGAAACGTCTGTACACTGCTGTCTGAAGCATCGCGACCATAAATATAAATATAAATATAAATATAGCTGGCACCTTATGTACAAAACAAAAACAAATGTGGAAAAAGGGAAAATGATAACATGTCTTGCGTACGATTCGAGGGACGGGACCTGTAGTGTTGGCGTCGGTATGGTTCTCTTTGCCTTGTTAACTTGTTTCCATGTGTTGGACATGTAAAGTCTATTGCTTGTTCTTTTTTGCCTCTGTGTTATCATCTTCAGACAATACACTGTTTTCTTTGGTGATATAATTTGGTTGGTAAAGGCTTGTCCTATTCCTGTAGTCTGACTGCAGTGGACCACATGGAGGCACAGAGTGATTGACTGCACCCTTCAGTCAGAGACAGAGAGAGAGAGAGAGAGAGAGAGAGAGAGAGAGGTAGGGTGGGGTAGAGACCAAGTTTAAGGTACACAGGGAGAGTGAGAGAGAGATTTTGTAAGGGGAGAGATAGGGGGATACAGGATTTGGGTCGGCAGAGAGAGAGAGAGAACTAATTATGTAGATACACACAGTGTGTACAGCAGAGAAAGCAGAGAAGAACACTAGAGGAAAAGCACAAATAAGGGGGGAGAGAGAGAGAGAGAGAGAGAGGTAAAGAGAGAGAGGGAGAGTGGGTTACTGGCTAGAAGGATAGGGTGTGAGAGATTGATGAGAGAGAGTGAGAAACTAATTCTCACTTCACTCTGGGCTGGAAGATTAAGGAAGATTAGAGAGATAGAGTGAGGGAGGGAGAGATGGAGTGATAACTTATATTGCATGCTACACAGAGTTCTTTGAATGGCTAATACCCTGTGAGAGGGAGAGATAGAGAAAGGGAATGAACGAATGATAAAGGGATGGATAGATAGATAAAGAGAAACAGAGAAAATCTGGATCCAAAGTCTCTTAATGGTAAGGTTGTAGCAAAGAGGAATAATATCTTTGTCATTCTAATGCTTCTTTTGAAGTGCATGCACTAATCCTGGACTTGTGGATGGAGGTTGAGGGTGAAAGTCATGACCTCCGACTCTCCCGTTCTGCACGGCTTTTCTGCCTTCGTTCACCTGCACCGCGCTGTTCTTTTTTTTTTAAGCTGCATGTCTGCGTTCCCATTCTTACGGAAAAACAGTTGATTTGGACGTGCGGTTCCTCTACGCCATTATATTAGCATATATACATATACACACGGTCACACAGATGAACACGCACGCACGCGCGCACTTGCACAGATGCATGCGTGCATACATGCACACATGCACACAGCCACACACACACACACACACACACACACACATACAGGCAGACCCACACATATGCACAGACATTCCCTCTAGAATGAAGGGGGACCACGGAGCGGACGTGTGGCGGCAGACTCAATCCGTCATGCCGGATTACAGGGTAAGCTTCTCCATGGCAATGGATGTGGTTTTACAAGAGAAAAAAAAACCAAAACGCACAGGGCTTTTAGAAAAATGGGACGTGATCTTTACACTCTCAAGGTAGGGGATTCTCCTCTTTGACAAAGTCCTCATCTCCGTAAACTCCACTGAATCCTTCTCTCAAACCCCTTTCCAAACCAAACTCGTGTGACCTCCGGCTTAGCTGGACAGCATGCTTTCCAACGCCTTTTGGCCTGCGTGTGACGCGCTGTTTAATTTGCCACCATGATGGGGTGACCTTGAGCGTCGGGGGTTTGGTGAGTGGGCAAACGGCTGGAGAGAGAGGCTGTCTTTGTGGACATCTTGAGCAGAGTTATTGCCCTTCCGCTGGAGACTTGCCAGCTCAGTGGTAGTATCATCCTCCCCCTCCCCTCCTTTCACAACAAGACCCGCAGAAAACCGCTGTGAAATACAGCCTCTCAAAACACTAAACTAATACATCACTAGAAAAGCCAGCACAAAGCTAACTAAAGCGTGGGTCTGGTTGCTAAACGCAGCCCTGAAAAACTGCCACCGGAGATGCCAAGACAGTACATCAACACCGTTACAGTGTCTGCAAACGTTCGCCGCGTCAAGTCACCCGACATAAAAACCTATATATCCCAATATAATGTAACACAAAACCAAACCGAATTCAACACAACGCATTAAATCTCCTTTGAAATAAAAGTAATAGAGGCTATAAGCTTATAATACAACCTTTCCTCCAGACCCTCTGGAGCCGGCCGAGTGTCTAAATCGACACAACCTGTCTGTTATTTGTAGAAACGCAAATACTGCCCCCCCCCATCCCCCCCAGAAAGAAATATATTGCCATGTAATGTGCTGTAAAACAAATTGAACTGAAAACAGTCTGCTCCATCTATCCTTAGATATTGAACTGAAAACAGTCCACTACATCTATCCTTAGATATTACAGCCAAAACAGTAAGCTGGTACACTGCCAGAAACCACATCATAGTTTGTACTAAATCAACATAGTCGGCTGGAATCTGCCCCGAGGCCCTGAGTGGCCTCTACACTTTAAATTAATGCACAAATTCATAACATAACAAGAAGCAAACTGAATCCCACGCACTACATAAAATGGACATTGAATAAACAACGAACCTAACCTGTAGATAAACAAAACTGTTATGTTAGGACTACTTTTGTACACCTTTCTCTGCTTCTCTCTTTCCATCTTTTCTCTCTCGCTAACTCTCCCTCTCTCTCTCTCTTTCTCTCTTTTCCTCTGACACACACAAGCACACACACCTTTCTTATTCACAGATATTGAAATCAGGTTGAGAACAAAAACACACTAAACTGCCCTGGAGGAGGAAAAAATGGAAAAGAAAAACAAACTAAACAAACTGACCCATATAGACAGAAAATATATATATATATATATATATATATATATATATATATATATATATATGAGAATGCATTTGAGATTGGGGCAAAGTCGTTAGAATTACAAAAATAACTGTCAACAGTGAACCATAGTGCGAGAGGACCTAGGCAATATGAAAGTCACACAGAGAGGGGGATGTATGCTAATGAGACTGGGGCTCTGTGACTTCCACAAGAGGGATTAAAACTGTGGCAGCTGAAGCTTCCAGGCCTTCCACACAACACAGAGTCGCTGGAGCTCAGCATTGCATTTGCATGGAGCCACAGAGACAACAGAATCTCGACAAACAGGCCCGCAGAACGGGCGAGACAATAAAACCACTCTATGAATCCCGCTCTAGGTCTGTACAGAGAAGCATGGCAACAGAGCCACGATGGCACAGCCTTTCAGAGTTGTCTGGGTTTGAAGTAATACACCACGGTAAAACTAAAGGCACTTGGCACGCGAGGAGCAGCGGTAATGCATCTACATATTTGGGCCCGGTCCAAAATGACGGCTCTGACCCAGAGAATAAAAGTTCTGCACTTACATGACGCTGAAACCTGTCATAACAGAAGTTAAACAATGAGACTCGGTGTAAATCAATACGATCGATTCCAGCGCTGCGCCCAGATATTTTACACAGGGCTAAAAACCCAGGAGCTCGGCTGCGTACTGCAGAGCTTCAGTCGTGGCATGTGAAAGAACACACTACAGCTGCAAAGACCGGGTTCACAATAGCCGCCACAGCGTGACGTGCAAGAAGTGTCGCACTAATGTTGTGCTTACGGAAACACGGGACAATGCAGAAGAAGCAAATTTAGCAACACGGTTACACAAATTGCAGGTAAACACAAAACAAACTCAAGAGCTCTGCCGTCATGCTCCTTCACGATATTAGTGTTTGGCGGAACGTGTGTGATGTCTGAAAATCAATGAAGAAAAAACAGTGTATTCAATCACTGTGGATTGCGCACATCCCCAAACGGTTTGGCAAAAAGACTCCAGAAGCAGAAGCCTCTCCTCTTGAAAAGTGTGAGAGAGGGGTTTGATTGCAAATTCACACCAGACAGTGAGATGCGAAAATGCCGTGTTTTGGGAGCGAAACAAACAAGCAAACAAATAAATAAAGAAATGAACCCCTGAAAGTAAAGCAGCTAACTGCCACAGTAAACCTTGTTGATTTGTGTCATGTTGCAGAGGACATGCCCTGTTTGACCGACTTAAGACTTTGGAGAGACGAGGATTGAGAGCTTTAATGAAAGAGTTTAGTTAAACCATAAATTGACTTGAGCCATTTAAAGGGAGCCATTAGGTGTCATTATTCTGTCTCTTTTAAGCTGTCCAAAAGAGGCTTGTCTGTTCTCTTGGCTTTTAGTGCTAGAAATATTAAAATTCCAACACTAACCTAGGGCGATTTGGGTTTATTCAGCTTGAAAATATTTCCCACTTGCCAAACTGAGCCATTGCTCTACAGGAATGCCCTTGAAAAGTAAGCAGAAAGAGGCAGGTTTTTTTTGACAGTTTTTCTTCCTCAGTAAAATAGGTGGTTGTCTCTTTCTTTCTTTCTGATAAATGAAACCAAAACTTTAACGCAATCATGTAACATTATTTTCTGTCAACAAAGGTTTTTGACATTTTATTTGTAAACTTACGTGTGAGAGACAGAATAAAAGGAAAAGCAGAGAGTTTGCATGTTTTGCAGATTAGAGGAGAGGAAGCTTGGCTTTAATGTGGGAAAAAAAAATACATGTACATAGCAAGCACACATACACACACACACACACACACACACACGTATATATTTATATATACACACACACACACACACAAACACCTGCATGCTATCCTGCTTTGAGAGGGTCCAAGATTTCAAGGGACCCTCTCTAAAATGTCAGGCGCTGTTTGAAAGGATCAGATAGCTTTTTGATGTCGAGAGGCACTGAGGCAGAAGGAGAAGAAAGATGCTCTTGATGGGCATCAGGTGTAATTTCTGCAAATGTCTCTGCAGTTTTTTGAGTCACTATCAAGTCTTCACTTCGGCAACTTGCTGTGTAGGAAACACAGTGGCATACATGTCTCTCTTCCTCTGTGTCTTGCCGAAAAAGATGCAACGTTACAAAATGCTGGTGGATGGCTTTTAAAGTTCTCATTACGCCCTGATCAAGATTCACACTTTTGTTTTCTTTCCAGACACGGCATCTAGATATTGCTGTAATTTTTCCTGATAACAGTGAAAATCATTTAACCAAAAGAGTCTGTTTTTATTTTATCTTGTTTGGACGACTCGGATCCTAAGAGGCTTGGCTTTTGGTCCTGAGCAATCATTAATGAATTATTAAAACATTTTCCTGCGTGTGAATGCTGATTAAGAGGTTTTAATTTATGGCATATGTTAGAGGGGTTACAGGCAGGGCATGATATGATTTTTTATTTTTTTTTACCGTACACTCTGAGTCTGTATTTTGAGTAATCAGTTTACTGAATATGTTGGGTTCTTTCCAATCCAGTTGGTAGTGTGGGAGGCAGATTGGATGTCTATGATGTATTGATGTGGGCTGCTTTATAACAAAGAGCAATGTTCTCTATTTGTGAAGTGATTTGTTTATGCATTCCTCTATCATCCTGTCTTGTCCTCTAATTGCTGCTGGTATTCATTTCATCTCCGCTTTTCCTGACAAGACTGCCCTGTGCGGGAGGGCAAAGACCCAAATGTTTTCGAGCTTTTCTTTGTCTTTTTTCTTCGAAACTGATCTCTTTATTTTTAAGCCTCTGAACAGGAGTACGACTGAAGTGGACTTATCCTCTGCACTTATTACGCTGAGACATTTATCAGAGATTTCGCTCTCTATGAGTCTATTCTGTTTTTTGTTTTTTTTCCCTCTCTGTTCCCTCTTGACTTGTTTGTTGTGTCCTGAAAGAACCTGGTCTCTGAGAAACCTGGTACTTGCCTGATTCTGGCTCTGATCGGGGGGGCACAACTGCTCACCTTCCTGGAAATTCCACCTGAGGTGAAGTACGCAAACGGGGGGAAATGAAACCTCCTCATTAAACATGTTCATACCCTCATTTTGTAAACAGAGCAGCTTGTGCCTTATCCCTGAATTTTTCCTTCCTGCAAGGCTATGAAATCTGTTATGAGGCTGTCATTAATGTGGCTGTGAGACTGTGTGTGTTTGTGTGTGTGTTGTGTGTGTGTGTGTTGTGTGTGTGTGTGAGAGAGAGAGAGAGTGCCATGGTTCCCAAAGTCATTTTCTGCTTGTGTTGTTGAAAGTCTCACAGTATGAGGTGGCTCTCTTCACCTCCTCCTCTGCTTTGCATATTTGTATCTGCTCTTTTTCAGCATCGTAATAAAAAAAAGGCAAAGTAAGCTTTCTTCTCTTTTACCTCCTTTAGACCAGAGAGCCTCTCCCTGGAGCCTTGCAGTAGGAGAGGTGAATGAAAAAAGAACGATGGGGCTTCGATTTTTTTCTCTCTCTTTGTACCTAGTAGAAACTTTCCTAGACTGAAAATATATTTAAAAGTGTGTTGGCGCTAGATGAAACGTTTGAGAATATATTTTTTTGCGTAAAAGTGTGTGTTTCTGATTTGGCTTGCGTTTGTTTATGTGTGTGTGGTTTTTGTTGGATTTTACGCGTGTTTTTGTGTAAGAATGAGGTTCCTCTGTCTAGGTGTGTTTGTGCGCGAAAGCGTAACAGACAGGGTGAATGTTGGGAGTGAATCGTAATTAAAATTTTCAGTCTCGTTAAGTTGGTGACAGCCTTCACTGCACCAAGGCTCCCAGAGATCGATGATGAGGATTTGCCTCCAATGCTAACGAACCAAAAGATCGTTTGAGTTTGAAGCCCCGGGAAGAAAAAATTAATTAAGATATTTATGGCCCCACTTAATCAGTTCAGTGAGATACTCTTCATGTCTTGAGGGTGTACAGAAGAGTAGGAAGCTTAGAAAAGTTACAAAATGATTGGATGCTTTCACATCCTCATATGTAAGACCATTTCATATACGCTAACAGCGAGTGGAAGCTAATTCTGCCCAGTAGTGACTACAGACTCTCAGGCCTTCAAAGGCTTTACATTGATTTTCCTTTAAAATCCTCTGTGAGAGCCACATACTGACAGGGGCATCATACACATGCTGTCACGTAGACCAGCGTGGCAGCCCACAGCAGGGACACCCCAGCCTTAGATGTGACAAAGTCAATGCACTGACTTCCTTTATGCTCTCAGTCTGTTAACCAGGTGTATGTGACAAGTGATCCGCCACCTTACCAGCTCTGTCAGTAGCTAGGCGTAGACACAGAGACTCTGTGACTCTCGTAAGCCATCCGAATAAGCGTAGATCGTCCGAGTCGGAAATTTTAAAAACCCGATCTTAAATTTTATCTTAGCCGCTTTGTTCGATAAACCTTGTATTGTGCGGTCGTGTTGTAATCACGCTGACGGTCAGTCTGTTGGATCCACAAGATAGTTTGAGACAGTTTTTTTTTTCCTAAAATGGTACTGTTAGGTTCGTTGTTAATCTAGTGTAGTCTTTGACCTGCTGTAAAAAATACGCAGTCTCGAGTTTGGTTTGGCATCAATACAGGAGCTAGACAGCCGTCAATCTCCGTGTCACTGGGCCGTCTAAGGAGATTGCCTGATTGATTGCAGGGAAGCAGAGCTCAGAGGGTGAGAGAGGTTAAAGCAGAAGTGTGATTGACACAGAAGCAAAGGATAGGACAGAAAAGCAGAGAGGACAGCATATTAAAACAAAAACAGAGAGATAGAGAGAGAGAGAGAGAGGGAGAGAGGGAGAGAAAGAGCGAGAGCGCACATGTGAGAGCAAGTAAGAGAGAAGAAGACAGAAGGAGAGATGGAGAGAGACAGGTGGTGAGTGGGAGAGGTGACGAAAGAGTAGACTACAGGGAGGGAGGGAGGGAGAGGATTTTAAGAAACAGTGGATAACAGACTAAGAAAATAAGATAAGAGTGGATGAGGGATGTATGAACAAATGAAAAAAGGAGGGAAAGGAGAGAAAGGGAGGTATGGATGGATGGATTGATGGATGGATGGATGGATGGATGGAAAGAAGGAGAGCGAAGCGGATAGAGGGATGGAGCGATAGAGGAGGGGTTGAGTGAGTGGAGATCCATTGGGGATATTCAGACTTCAGTCATGCCTCAGCGAACGTACTGACAGTGCCTCACTGCGCCACAACAGTGCCCAAGTGTCATACATCACAACAGAGGACACCGCACCCACTGACACGCCACAAAACTCACAGAGCATTACAGCGCAAAGTCCAAACAACAGAATAATCAACACACTTAAACAGTCCAGTCCACTATGGCGCGAGTCAAGGTAGCACACTCTTCCATAATACAACACTGTAACACATCAAAGCTCAGATCAAATACAGCAGCGTGCATCGCACCAACACATCTCATATTCCATGAGAAGGAAAAAAAAAAAAAGAAAGAATGCAAAATATTGGTAAAATAACACAACAGTCCACCCACTTCACCAACACATCTTTTTAACACATGATAATAAAGGCCAGCTCAAAACAACACAGTGTTCTGCATCTGTCTAACTCACGGTATCACGGCGTGGACACCGCGCCAGCAGATTAAACCGACACCTTTATGTCTCTGTAAGCCAAAGTAGCACAATATATGACACACAACAACGGCGACGAGAAAAAAAAAAAAACGAAAAAAAAACCTCACAGTAAATTCCAACGCATGCCAAAACAGCGAGACACTTTTCATCGGGAACACAATGCATTCCAGCGCAAATCATACCAACTTCTCACATTCTTCAGTGCTAAGTGTGATCAGAATGTATTAATAATTGATGCTCGAACCACATTACACAACACTTCATGCCAATAGTGTATTGTACTTGACACTTTTTTTTTTGAAGAACAAAAATAACGCTCAGCTCAAAAGACATGGCGACCACCCCGACTTGTTTTTGCAGTGGAGTTCATTGATGATTTTGTTACTGTACAGTGATCTCTCAGAAGCTAATGGATCTATCTGTCAGCCTGAGTGTGTGTTCTGCTACCTTGCTGTGTTGCTCCACTTTTAATTAACACAGTGCAATGATTAAAGTTTTAACTTAATTATCTTTATCTTTTCTCCCAGGGCATTCAACCCTCCGTGGGAAACTGAACGGAACATTCTGCCAGTGAAAAAAACAAGAAGGCTTGGATAGATAGATAGATACACACACAGAGACAGAGAGAGAGAGAGAGAGAGAGAGAAAGGGTGAGAGAGAGAGATACTTAGCAGGAGAAAAGAGTGACTGGCACCTGCCCTCCAGCCCTGTGTGAAGGGCATGTGATGGAGGAGTGAGAGTGAGAGCGTAAAAGGAAAGAAGAGATGAAAGAATGAAGACAAGCAGGGAGCTAGTACTTCCTCTCATCAACTGTCATTCAAATTAGAACACAGCAGAACGATCCAACGACATGATTGACAGGAAACTGCTCCTACTGGTCACCCTTTGCTTGTGGGAGGGGCTTGTGGGAGGAGGGACTGTCGCTAAGACTGTGAAGAGGAGAGGACTTGGTACAGTTCACGCTTCAAAACAGGAGGGAAATGGAGCCATTGACCAATGGGATACAAGCGTGGAGAAAAATGGATTGCCGTTAGTGAGACTCAAAGAGCTGATAGGTCATGACAAAGTTGATGATGGTGAATTTACAGCTAATTCAAATATAGCCCAGGGCCATAGAGCTTTACCGACATCCAGTCTCAAGGAAACTCATGGTTTTAATGTGAAACCAACCCTGGAGATAGATGGGGGTTCTGTAATTAAAGGACAATCTAGAGCGCAGAAGTTACCTGACAGTACTGGAGAATCAGTGCTGTCACGAAAGAACTGGAATAACACCCGGAACGCTGATGCTCCTGCTAAACTTTCAGGCCGTCGCAAAATAGATTTTAATCTCCACCAAAACAGAACGAGGTTCAAAACCCCTCCCAGATCCAGAGTGAGACCAGGCCTCGGAACTCATCCTCCCGAGGCTCCAAAGGGACTCAATTTAGATTCACCCCATAAATTAAATCTTACCGGCAGCTACGGTGTCTTGAAGCTTATTTCAAAAGATAACCTTGTTCGGATTGTGAATTCTCAGTTGCAGAGTGTTGGAGGTCTGAATTTCCAGAACAAGATTAGTCGAAGCAGGAAAAGAGATTTGATTGATGTGGACCACAGCCAATTGGAGGCCTCCAAGGTAAAGAGACAAGACAGGGCAATCACACCCGATCTTTATGGCCCTGTTAATCAAACTGTGCAGCCGCACACAAACCCTATAACAAATACTAATCTCAGTCCTGATCAGACCCCAGACACCCTCTGGAAACCATTGATTGAACTCAATCTAGATTCAGTGGAAGAAGATGAAAAGACTGAGATTCGAGGCTTAGCTGCCACCGCTACCGGTAAGAGTAAACATTTCACCGCTCATTTGGCATCGACACCTCAAAACGAAGTCCTACCCAACACTGAGGCGCATCCGTTCGTAGGTCACAGTGATAGTCCAGCGCAACACGGAACAATGTCTCACTCGCCTTTTCAGGCCGACACCGCTCCGGCATCTGTCTACACTCTGAACCCAGAGGAGAGGACTCTAAATGGAATTGACGGCCCTAACGTTCAACACAGACGTGCCACTGAGGAGAGTGCTCTCTCTCCTGGGCTGGCATTCAGCGTCACGCAAGATCCAGGGAACAAAGGTGTGGAGTCAATAGACAGCAGTCACATACTGAAACTTCGTCCTGATCCTGAATGGGGCATCGCCACTGTGAAAGCAGACAGCGGGTTAATGACGGTGGACTCTAGATCTGGTGTCAGTGGACAGGGACTTGTGTTTGAAGAAGCAGAGGAAGATGAGGAGCAGGGGAAAGTTGAGAGCGAGGGAGGAGAGATTCGGTCCCGAAAGCGACGCAGCTGGATCTGGAACCAGTTCTTTGTCATCGAGGAATACAGCGGACCAGAACCGGTGCTCATTGGCAGGGTAAGGATCATCCTGTAATATTTAACTTGCTAAAAAATACGGTGTATTGTTTTTCTCATGAGAATTAATTAGTGTCTGTTTGATGTTGCCAGATTTTACCTGCTACTGATTTCCCATACACTGGGATGGCTAGGTCCTCTAATTGCATTATGAATTAAATGAATCTATGAGCTACTGACACACATTGAGGGACCTGCAAAGACTGTGACCCTTACAAGACAAAGAGTGAAAACCCCTCTGTTTAACAATAGACATAGCCTTCTCTCAAAAACCATTCTGATTAAAACTCTTATCACACCACTAATCTTAATGGCTTTAGACAGATTAACCAGTAATTTTTCTGTCAATCTCTGTCAATTTGAGTCAGTGGGAGCAAAGCGCTGCAGGTCTGAGAATAATCAACCCACAATCAGCTTCTGATTCTCAACTGTTAACCCTACAGTGTGTGCTGTGATGAACTGCTTAAATTAGACCTCTCATCAGACAATCACAGTGAGTGAGGGAATGAGGGAGAGAGAGAGAAAGAAAGAAAGAAAGAAAGAAAGAAAGAAAGAAGGAAGGAAAAAAAGAGGGTGAGAGTCGGGGGGGGGGGCAGTTGAGAGAACACAAGCAGAAATCATAACAAACCAAACACTGTTCCTCAATCTGTCTTCAGTGAGTCACACAGCCCACTGTACTAAGAACTGTCCTTGTCATAGGAAAAATAAGGTACCCAAGGATACAGGGGTTTGTTGAACTGGCCACAACACTAAATGCTTAAAGCTAATGTTGTGTTGCAGCATAGCTATTCCAGAGCTGCAGCTGGGTTCGACGGGGGAAGTCATTGGGGATAATATGCTGAGTAAATGAATGATGATGATCCTGCATGTTTGCCTGAGGCAGTTCGACGGCAGTGTGGGAAAAAAGTAGGAGGAATGAAAAAAAAAAAAAAAAAAAAAAAGCACAGCTCTATGGGGAGTGTCTTGCTGTCTGCTTGTCCTCTCCTCCAGTTCTTAATGGAACCCCTGTGCTGTTAATACCCAGCCTCACACCCAGACATGTCCATCACTTAGCCTTCATCTGTGGTCATAATGAGAGAGTGGTTTAGAGCAGTGCATAGGATAAGCACTGGCCATTATCATGTAGCCTGGGGAAAAGAGGGAGAGAGAGATAAAGAGGAAGAGAGGGAGCGAGAGAGAGAGAGAGGTGCAGAATGCAAAACTCAGAATGCCTGCAGTCTGCGTCCAGTGTCCAGTGACAGAGAGTACAGATGGGCAGTGCTGTAAGTCATTAGTGCCAATATGCTGTTTTATGATTAGCACCTAGCTGTATGTATGAGCTACAGCAGATTGTACTCAGCAGCGGCGGCAGCAGCAACAGAAACTAAAGCCAGCCAACACACAGCACACACTGCGCCGCATCTATGCTCTAACAGCCAGCTTGGAGGCCTCCCAGAGCCCTGAGTGTGTGTGTGCGTGTGTGTGTGTGTGTGTGTGCGCGTGTGTATGTTTGTGTGTGTGTGTGTGTGTGTGTGTGCATACATACCTAATGCTCTTATATATCCTAATGCTCTTATGAATGTTTAATCTCCCTGCTCCGGCCCAATGCAGAGCCGCCTGCACATTGCACTGAAGATCAATGGGGACATGATGTTTGCTGCTCCTTATTACATAGATGATTATGATTTAATAAAGAGTGCTGTGCTGAACTCTATAGCCTTGAAGCTATAGTACCAGACACATTGCCAGTCACTTTAGAGTCCTGTGCCTTTAGCTAAGAATGAGTCAGGTTCCATTTTGAGTTCTTTTAAAGCTCTTCAGGTCTTCTAAGGATTTGTATACTGGCAGCAAGTATTAAAACAAATTGGTAATACGTTGTTACATATGTTTCTGGTAATTGCAGATGAGTGAACGTTGTGTACTATATAAGCGCTTTAGTGGTAATGCAATTTCTTCACAGAGTTAATGCGCTCGCTATATGTGTATAAATATTTATTGTGTACAACTGGGACCAGATCTCACTCTGTGGAATCATGTTAAAGGTTTGCTCATTGCTCGCCTAGACACCATATTTGTTTTTACATCTGTTGATTATAATTTGAATTCATCTGTAGCACAGCTCTCTCATTTGAAAGTGAATATTATGTAAACCAGAGAACTTGCATTAACATCTCTGAGCATCTGCAGAGATTTCACGACACATTTCATCCACAGTCTGTGCAGAACTGACTTTAAAGTAAGAATTATACATTTTTATACATCTATATCAGAAGCTTTCTTCTTTTTTCTTTCCTCTTTTTTTTTTAAACTGAGGATCAATTCATTTTACTCAGAGAGAGTTTGCCTACTGTTTCCAGACAAGATATATTGTCAAAAGGTGAGGACGGGCAAAGCATATTCCCATGCTCTGGGGAGGGGGGGGGGCGCAGGGATGAATCATATGGACAAACTTTGATGTGTTTTTTAGGTAGTGCTGTGCCCTGGAGAAAGCAGTAAGCCTTAGCAGAGGTACCTGTTGAAATGTTCTCTCACTCGCTTACCTGTGTGACAGCAGGAGCCTGTGGCTGTCAGTAGGGGGTCAGGCTCCTCTAAATCAGCTCACTTACTCATGAAAAGCAGAAGCCACCCTGGCGAGATTCAGAACAGTGCACCGATGCATCTGTCTCACAAAATCTCTGAACACACATCTGCGCAAGAGGTGGTTGTGTGTGTTACACACGGTGTCCTTGGAGAACCTAATCAAAGTAACCTTGGAGCAGATTCATGTGTTTGGAACTATGCACACACTCACTCCTGGCACACCGAGTTATTACATTTCTCATTTCTCTAACGCTTGGGGAGCGTTTTGAATATGTTACGTTTTGGCAGTGGGAGGTGGCTGCTGTCACTGGCATTTTAATGGGTTGTGTGTATCTCACGGGGTGCCAGTGTGGTACAGCATAGAGGCTTTGGCATCGCACACAGGGCCAGTCCCTCCTCATTCCTGAAATGATGCCCAACATTCTGTTTTAATCCAGTGGAAGAAATACATGTGCACGTGCGCACGCGCACACACACACACACACACAGTCTTACAGGGTATTAGAGACAGAGAATAGAGAGAGAGAGAGAGAGAGAGAGGGAGAGAGAGAGAGAGGGAGAGAGAGGGAGGGAGAGTGAGACAGAGTTAGAGAGAGAGAGAGAGAGGGAGAGTGAGACAGAGTTAGAGAGAGAGAGAGAGAGAGAGAGAGAGAGGGAGAGAGAGAGACTAGGAGGGTGCTGAGCGACAGACAGAGGGAGCAGTAAGGATGTGATCTAGGATTGATTGGATAAGGGGAAGCAGAGAGAGAGTGAGAGAGTCAGAGTGAGGGATGTAGGGGAGAAAAACAGAAAGAGAGTGTGTGCAGGGGGCAACAGTTACAGCACACACCTGCTGCGAGAGTGATCTTCAGTAATAATTCCAGAATGTCTTTCTCTAAACTGCTTTGTGTTTTCTTTCCCTTCCTCTCTTGCAGTGAAAATCATTTAGCCTCCAGGCTGCAACACAGCAGGCGCGAAAGAGCAATTAGAGATAGAAGGAGACAGTCACAGGATGAGGGAGAGCGAGCAGAGGAGAAAGTGAAAGAAAGAGCAAAAGAGGGGGATAAAAAGACAGGTATAGGTGTGTGAGACAGGTAAACAAAGAAACGAGGGCTGGGACCAGATATGACAATTTAGTGTGTCAAATCTTTAGGAAAGGTTAGTACCATAAGAGAAATGAGCATAAGATAGATAGAGAGAGAGAGAGAGAGAGAATTTAATGCAGTAACCACGATGATACATAATTCCCTCTCCCCAGTGACCTCACAGTTGATCCTTTCTGAAGAAAGAGTGTGTGTATGAGTGTATGCTAGAGAGAGCAAGAGAGAGGGGAGGTAGGAACAGGAAGTGAGAAAAAAAAGAGAGAGAGAGGAGTGGGTAGGAAGCACGAGAGGGAGGGGGAAGGAAGAGAGAGAGAGAGCGAGAGAGAGCAAACGAGGGAAAGCGTGGTTAAATACCATTTTATTACAAACCCCTGTGGAGAAGAAATTCAAACGTGTTTCTGTTCTGAGTGTGGGAGCTGAAAGAGAGAGTGCGAGAGTGGAGAGGTGGGGGGGTGGGGGGTCTGGAGAGTCTATTATAGGTGAAATTCAAAGGGAACACGGATAAGCTTTTCTTTGCCTTTCTTCCATTTTCCAGCTTTCCTAATATTAGCCTTTTTTTATCCAGATAATGGCAGACAAACCTACAATTTCTAACTTGTCTGCTTTGTAAGGTAATTCGTTAACAAAATGAGATCATTTAAAACATTTCCAACATGGGAAAAACACATGATATATAAACCATATATTCACCAAGTTGCCAGATCTCATAATCTCATAATAATTTTTTTTTTAAATCTTTAAATTTTTTTACGTTACTAAAATAAAGCCCTCCGGCGTGAACATTTTCTGCTTCCCAATATGAAAGAGTCATACATAAAAAATTTTATTGGGTAAATATATGAACAGTTGAGGAATAAACTGGTTGACTTTGGCTTGCCTGACTGCTGCCTAATTATCGTACAGGTTGTTTCATGTCTGTGTGGAATAACAGCACACTTAGAGATGATTCAGAGCGATACAGAGCTAGAGGACTGTAAGGTCTGTCTGGTGGCTAGACAGGCTGTGGTCATGACGAGGGTTAACTCATAATTATGCATAGCCCAGTTTGAAAGCTGCTCGTGACCTTGAGCTAGTATTTATTCAGTGCCCTCTGAGCGCTGCCTGCCATCCGCTTCACTTCCTCCTGTGCCCCTGAAGGAGCGCAGTGTCTGTGAGTCTGAGATGGAGAAAATTTAGGCAAGGGAGGGGAGGGGAGGGGGATGTTGCCCTCTGCACCGTACGATTATGCATGAGAATACATGTAAACATATATACACAAGCTCAAATGCCCACAAACATACGTGTATGATGATATGCTTGGTAGAAACAGAGTGCTATATGCACAGAAACTTGGAAGCCATCATCTTGTTGGAGAGGTTGTTGTGTATGAGGCAGGTCTCAACGATTGTATTAAGGGAGCGGAATATTTTGCCAAGGTGCTTCCTATGAAAGCAATGAAAATGGACTATTTTTACATGTAACTTATATGGCAGAAAGGTATCAAACATGACCAAAACTCACCTATCTCATAATAAGGCTTGCTTTTAGATATTTGGTTAAGTGGCTAGATAACATGATAGCTTGCCTCATAAAAGCTAGGTATTGCTAATAACAATAACATTAGCATAGTCAGCAAGCTAGCCGGGAGCCTGCAGGGGAAATCAGATTGAAATTTTTGGTCTTAATTTTCTGTGTAGTTCTGTCAGATGTGACCAAGCCATTATGAAATTGTGACAGACAAGGCAGTTCAGTCAAAGTGTTGTAGATGTCTGGGTAAATGTCACTGTTTGGGTTCATTATCTACAGACTCTGTAGTAACTGGATGGGGAAACACCTAGCTCAATCTTTGTCCGTTTTGTGATGCAGCTGTCCTTTACTTGAGGATGCATTGTCTGAACATAGTCATAGACATATGGTAAAAACTAATAGTGATTGGAAAAAAATGAAACAAAGGAGAAATTAAGATGTTTATACATATGTGAAATTGGCCCATTTGCATTGCTCTCAATGGGAGTACTGGTTTGTTTTCCCCCATGGAGACATAGCTTCCAAATTTCCATCTGTCTTTGTTGATACACCAACACACGCACACACAACACAAAAATATATATTTGTGCATGGTATTATGCTTATATTTTTCCATGCATATGTATGTATATGGTCTCAAACAGTTCACGTCCGCATAGGCTTGAACTCTCAAACTAATATATAAGCCGACGGGAGAGCAAAGTGTTCAGACAGACCCACCAAAACTTGTCTGGAATAATTTGTTTTCTCATCCGCCCTTCTGTCAATGTGGTCGTAAATTTCTTCTGGTAAAGCTGGCTGGTCATGGCAGTGCCAAACAGTTGCATAAAAATGGGAGAATTGCCCTTTAAATACACACGAGTAGAATTATGCCCACGGTGCCCTTTTCTTACTTCAGCACCCTCTTGCTAAAAATATTATATGAAGTATACATCATCAGGCTGAGCACTGGGCTTTTGGAACACACACACACACACACACACACACACACACACACACACACACACACACACACACACACACACACACACACACACAGTCCTCACAAACAAACCGCACACTTTCGTCTCAACTGATTATGATAATCATAACCAAGATTTGCATATTGTGGAAGCAAAAAAATCAACCCAGCCACAAATAATGTATGTTGGAGGCAGAACATTATAGTGGTAAATAGGGAAGAGCTTGTGGTTATGATGTCGAGTAATAGCACTAATGAATAATAAAAGCTAGGTGCTAGGAGGGTCGCGTGAGGGACATGGGGCTTTGGGCAAAGCTGAGTCAGATAGAATTAGATCAAACGGCTCTTTAGCTGTTTCTCCATCCCAACATCCAAACTGCTTTGAGATTCAGGCCAACTGCCAGCTTTTAACCACATAACTCCAACCACTTTACTGATGCTGATACTGGAACTCTGCGGGAGAAACATTTAGACAATGACACAACTCTTTTGGAAATCTAAACCGGTGTTGTAATCTAAATTAAATTAACATAGAAACAAGTTTCACAAAAGTCTTACTCAACAGTGCTGGAAACTCTAGAGGAGGTAATACAGATTGCTCTAGTAGATGTCTGCCTGAACAAGTTCAAGCCTCAGTAAACACAGGAAGACGTTAGTGAGATTCAGAGCTGTTTGTCCACGTCTCTTCAGCTTGTGTTGCCCACGTTGGCGCCGTCAGCTTCAGCCAGGATAAACAGTTACAATAATAAGACTCGCAGCATTCAGCTTGTTGTGCTGATGTTAATTTTGTGTCAGTGCATAGATAAGAGCTCCTTTAAGCGCTGTCACAGGCCCTGAGCCAAAGCCTCAGTCAGCTGTGGTCTGAGGCTGCAGGTGTTGAACTGCCTCTCGGACTGCGGGGCAGCCAGATGGAGGGTCAGCCTGGGTGAAGGTCCACAGATTCCAGTTTAACTTTGAGTCCTTCTGCGGGGTCAGGACCCTGAAGTATTACTTCAGCATCGGCTAGATAGCGGCTGTTCAATATCGTTAGGTGAAATGTGACTTATCACCCATTTAGTCGTTGTCACCCATGACATGGTAATAATTTCAGGACATTTTTACAGGTTGTAGTAACAGTTTGGACTTACAATATCGTCTTGATGTTGTGTTACCCTTTATTTAGGCCCGTATAATTATGATGTTTTGACCAACTCAAATAAAAAGGTCCTTCTTAATAAAAGATGTTTGACCCAGAGTGGAGTGAGATAATGGTGACGGTGGTGTGTGTGGTGTTCGGGTGTTTTATGAGGGTCGTGGAGGTTATCTGTTAGCACAAGAGGTCATTATTGACTAGGTTTATATCTGCGCCACTCTAAGACCTGTGCTGTAAAGGCGAGACTCATCCTCTTTGCCCGAGCATGAAGGACTATAGGATTCCCTCTCATCAGCCCTCTAAAGCCTTTGATAGGATTCCCTGGTGGCAAGAGGGGCTTGAAACTCATAACGCGCTGGCATCTGTGCCTGCTCGCTTCAGTCTAACGGCTACCGCGTCGCCGCGTAGCGGTGTCAAAACCCATTTCGCACGCCGAGGCCAGGGGTGTCATTTTCTCTAACTGTGCCTTTTCCTCCATAGTTCAGCCTCTAAAAATATCTCCTGAAGAAAAATGCATTCATTAGGCTAATGCACAGATGTGAAAAGCACTTTTTTTTTTTGCCTTGTGTTTTATGATTTATCATGTGGCAGAAATGTGAAATTGAGTATATGCGTATAAGTTATTTAAGTGATTTAGAGGTTGACACTGAATATTTTCCCCATGGTTTATGATTTATGGTTATTGCAAAAATGTGAAATTGAGTATATGAGTGTAAGCATATTACCTTATGATAATATAAGTAATTTTGGGTGATTTAAGGATCTTGGGGCCAGAGCTCGCATGCACACTGGCCTCCTATGACACTGTTTATGCCCGACTCCAGATCACTGGCCCAATTTAAGTGTTTTGTTTTTTGATGTGTTATCTCACAGGGCTATTGAATGAATCGTAGACCCGTTGTAGTGTTTTTGTTTTTGTTGCTGATGTATAATATCATTTGAATAGTTTTGTTCATTTTGTTTAGCTGCACTGCCCTTGATGAATGTTATAGTGTCCTTTTTCGTGACATTCATTTTGCTGGATCTAGTGTCATAAATGCAGTTGCAGTCCATAATGTTATGATTAGCTGCATATACGGTTGTTTATTTTCCCCCCGTTATAATCTCACATGGTCACTTGTTGACAGGATAAAGTGATTCCAGTCATAAACCGTAGACCAGTGCCGTAGTTCTGATTAGTTTAATGATGAATCTGAGCGCATCCTGTCATGGTATTTTTGAATACGATAAAGAAAAACAGCAAAGTTGACGGAGGTCGTTTGGACCAGGTCAGATGTGTTGACATGCGGACACGTTCTCTCAGACCCCTCTCTCAGTTCTGTGAGCGCCATGGGATTTCTCCTTGCTTTTCATCATCGCTGCCACCTCGGCCGTGATGCCGGGCAGCAGCTTCATTAAGAGCCTCGTTAAGTTATCTCGTTAAGGCCTGTCGTTAAGACCCTTTGTTAAGACCCTGGGTCTGGAACAGCTCTCGGCTGGCCTGGCTCGCTGAACAGACTAAGCGCTCGGGCCGCGTCTAATGGCAGACGTCCGGAGCTCCTGTGCCCACGGAACGTCTTCACAGGACACCGTCTCCCTGGCAACGTGGTCTAGCTCAAGAGCTGGATGCCATGCAGTTCTGTCTTCACTTCCTGTCCCGGTGTCAGGTTATACCATCAAAATGATTCCACCAAGCGAACGAAAGCGCTGATGTTTTTTTTGATAAATTGCCGTAATATTTTCATGAGACTGCCGGTGGAGGTAAATGAAGGTAAAGATGACGCCTTCGCAAAAGGTTTTTCCCGAAAATTACACACTGCGTGGCAAGAGAATCCACGGGGACGGTGTCGGGTGCTTTATCCTCGAAATGTAATCTGAGAAAGCAATGAATATTTTGATGCAGAAATATCCATTTTGATTCCGTGGGGAGAATGTGCTTAGCTGTTTCCACACATCAGTGCTTGCGAACGCACGGCCCACTTGCATTTCTCTTCCAAAAACTTGCGATGTCACACTTCTGTGGGAGCACTGTTATCATGCTGCCTTTTTAGTGTAGCAGATTCTGGACACGAGTGAGTGGTAATGAGAATGAATGCTGATGTGCTGAGAGTGTCCCTCTGAGCGAGGGACTCTATCTGTTCTCCTCTGCCCATTCTGCTGTTTCAGAGCTCTGCATGGCTGCTCCTTAGCTTCAGACCATCACCGATCAAACCACCAACCTCCACTCACCATTAACACCCCCTGCATCAATGGTTCATACAAGGCCGTACGCATGCCAGCCTTAATACACATCTTTGAATAACTCATTAAGCTTTTCTGTATCTCTGCACTGTATGTGCTTCCAGTTGGTTATTTTGTACTTCTTCCTTTTTTTTTTTTCTTCTTTCCTTCTAAAGTTGTTTTTTTTTTTTTTCTTTTTCAATTTTGTATGTGCCTATTGATCCATGTTGCTGTCTCTGAGGAAGCTTTGAGAAATAGACTGCTGATTGATTTATGTTTTAATACAGTTTTCTTACTTCCACCCTCGCGAGTTGGTTAATATCTTATAGCGTCTTCCTATCTTTGCATTTCTGAATTCCTCAATTTCTCTCTCTCTCTCTCTCTCTCTCTCTCGCTCTCTCTCTCTCTCCCTCTCTTTTTCTCACTCTGTCTCTATCTTTCAGCTGCACACTGACATGGACAGAGGTGATGGACGCACCAAGTACGTGCTTAGGGGTGAAGGGGCGGGCTCAGTCTTTGTGATTGACGAGAAGACAGGCAACATCCATGTTACCAAGCCCTTGGACAGAGAGGAGAAGGACGAATACCGTTTAATCGCCACGGCAACAGACAGTCAGACGGATCGTGCCTTGGAACCCTCCTCACAATTCATCATCCGGGTACAGGACATTAATGACAACCCACCTGTGTTTGAGGGAGGGCCCTACAGCGCCACAGTGTCTGAGATGGCCAACATAGGTACTGCAAGCAAACATCACTCTTTTTTTAATTCAGGTGTTCAAGTGCAATATCAGATGGTTGGATCTAAAATATTCACGAAACCTTCAGTTTAATTTAAGATTGTTGAATACAAAGGATGCATGGTTTGTTTGAATACATATTGAAATAATGCACTGACATATCTGTGGCTCTAAAATTGATCACATCAGCTGTCAGGACCAACCTACATAGTTCAATTATGATGCAGTTACACTCTGTGAAAGGCAATATTTCTATGCTGTTTTAAAGGTTTGCCTTTTTATGCACACTTGCCCAAACATCACTCTGTCTCTGTAATGCTGATTTAATTTGAAATGTAATTGATTTCGAAGTGCAAACATTATTATACAAAAATGATGCGACATTAATTTTGAGTGCCTCAGTTCTTGACAGTGTAAACTGAATTCAGCCCTATTCAGAGTAAGGTTCTTTCAGTCTGAAACAGTATAAATGTGTTATCAGTCTAAATTGTGACTTTTGTTTCAGTTCCACTCATGATGCATATGAATAACTTTTCTCTCAGCTTGTACATGTTGCATCAACCCTGTAGTCAAATCTGCTTTTGATCTCTCTGTATGATCTCTGATTCTTTTGCTGTGTGAATCAAAACATTTTCTCCTCTCTCTCTCTCTCTCCTTTCTCTTACAATCTTCCATTTGCTTTATGCTACCTCTTAACTACCTGGGATAGATCAGTAATCAGACTTGGTCCCCTTCTCTCTCCTCCCACCTCCCTCATTCTCTCCTGGTGACACTGTCAGGTCTTTGATGTCAGAAAACAGCAACAGCTGCTCCCACAAATCCCCTCTTCCCTGTGAGCTTGTCAGCCAGTGCCCCATGGGAAACGTAGTTCTTTTCTCACTGTATTTTTTTTTTCCTTAACAATTTCAGTCTCTCATATGAAGCTGCGGGTCTTTGATTTATTTGGTGGGAAAGAAGTTCATATCTGTCAGGAGAAGGAGGGATTCAGGACATGAGGGAGTCAGTGGGAGTCGGGGGGCACCAACAGACGGAGAGATTGAGAGAAGGAACTAAAGGGAATTGGAGACAGAGATGAAGAGAAATGAAGTGAGACAGACAGAATCAAGAGAGAAAGAAGGTGAACAGTAGGGGGAGAGGGAAAGTGAATACAGTATTTGTCACAGAAAGAGAGAGGGGGAGAGAGAGAGAGAGAGAGAGAAAGAGAGAGAGAGAGAATGTGTGTGTGAGAGAGAGAGAGAGAGAGAGAGACAGATAGAGAGAGAGAGCGAGAGAGATGGATAGAGAGTCCATCGATCAGCCTACACGAACCTCTGTCCTTTGGTGACCAGTGATTTTCTGGGTGCTGCGTGTGTGCTTTCCTGGAATGATCCATTCTCTCCATGCTTTCCGTTAGGTACATCTATAATTCAGGTGACAGCCACCGATGCAGATGATCCCACCTATGGCAACAGTGCCAAGCTGGTGTACACATTGGTTCAGGGCCAACAGTATTTCTCTGTGGATCCTCAAACAGGTGAGAGTCATCCACCATCCACCCCCCCCCCCCTCCCCTTTACATCTTTTGATATCTATATCTTTCCTCAGCACACTCTCCTACCAGATCACCTGGAGCACATTGACTGTTAAACGAATAAATGTAATATAGAAATGTCTGTTACAGCGGCTCTTCTGTTTCTCCTCCCCCACACTCTGTCTACAATTCTCTCTCCTCCTTTACACTCCATGCTCTCCTACTTCTTCTTTTGTTGTCTTTTTTTTTTTTTTTTTTTCCAAATCACCTTCCCTCCCCCCCCCCTCCTTTTTTGTATTCCTCAACCCCTAGATTCTGCCTCTCTCCCTCCTCTCTGCTTGTTAATCCAGTTTGATATGGCAGAAATATATTCATACTGCCAGCATCTATGCACTTCTAACAAACATAGCTACAAACCCTTAGTACCCGTTTTGAAGGTGGGAAAATAACAAAAAAAAAAAAAAAAAAGCATTGCTTCAAAGAGAAATGTCACAAAAGGTTTGTGAACTAATAAACGCAGCGCTTAAAAGGCACGAGGGACCTGTCTCTGTGGTGAAGTTCAGCGTGCGTTTGAGGAGCTCGCATGTCACCCAGTGCCCCATAGGCAGTAAGGGGAAAACGCTTTTATGCAGTAAGAACTGTGGATATTTAGAAAAAAAAAAAAAAGTCGTTTCTGCCCTTCTGATCGCATGGCGTGAGATGGACAGCGTTGAAGTGAGCACGGGTGATTTTTACATACCGCTCACTCTTTGGTCGCTGGTCTGTGTGTGCCTACATGTTTGTGTGGACGAGACTGTGTGAAATGGCATAGACACTGAAAGTATGTTTTTGTAAGTCTATTGCGCATATGTTTGTGTAACAGTTTAGTGCATTGTTCCTCTGTCTATGTGGACAATGGACTTTCTTTCTATTTTCATTCCATTTCAGAAACTAATAAAATCTAATTAATTTTGTTGACATTTGTAGACCCCATGCTGATATGAGCAAGAGGGTTTTTTCCCTGTGGAGGTTTCTGAATACTAATCGAGAACGTTAACCTAATTCTGTCCTGTGTGCATTGTGTGGCATTTTATTGGAGTCATTAGCGCGAATTAGCATGCAGGGCCACTAAGTTCTGAAGGAACTTGTCTTATAGACATATACATGCTGCCTAAATATCTTTAAGCAAGACTTATACATTCTAGTAAAATTTACATGTCTTTGGGTGAAGGTCATGATAATGATGAAGAAGATGATGTTGATGATGAAGAAGATGATGATGATGATGATGATGACGATGATTGCTGTTGTTGTACATTTCCATTCCTTAATGGACAGAGATACCAGGACAGTTTGTGGAGACCTTATCTTAACCATAAAGATTTCTTCTTTTCCTGTCTTTCTCAGGGATCTTGCGCACTGCGGTGCCTGACATGGACAGAGAAACTCAGGATCAGTACCTGGTCGTTCTGCAGGCGAAAGACATGGGGGGTCACCTCGGGGGTCTGTCAGGAACGACAACAGTCACCGTGCAGCTGACTGACGTTAACGATAACCCCCCACGTTTCACACAGAGTAAGGCAGACAAAAACAAACAACACACACACACACACACACACACACACACACACACACGCACACACACACACGTGCACACACACACACACACACACACACACACTCTCTCGCACTAAAAACCATGCATGTTTAAGGAGATTTAGTGTTTTTAGCATTCTCTGTTAAAAATAAAAATGGAGATTGCATAGCACTTGTGTAGCAGTGCAGCATTTGGAGGCTGTGGGATTCAATAAGAGGTGCAGATAAACTGGCTCTTTTTAAGCTCTACAGGAGGGTTAGAGCTGAATGAGGAGTGCTGCTCTTAAACGAGCCCTATTCTTCACATCTCTCTCTCTCTCTCTCTCTCTTCTCTCTCTCTTCTCTCTCTCTCTCTCTCTCTCTCTCTCTCATTTCTCTCTTCTCTCTCTGCTGCCTCTCTCTCTCTCCTTCTCTTTCCCTCTCTCTCTCTAGCTGTGCTAGCAGGAGGGGTTATAACATTATCAAAGACAGCCTCCCTGCAGTTCAGCTCAATTACATAGCAGGCCTTTAAAAGCACTGTTGATATGTGGACCTTTTTCTTCCAAGGTCAGCTCTGCCTATTTTGTATGGTGTTTAGCATTGCTAGAGGATTTCACAGAAGTGAATGAGGCAGGTGTTTGTGAATATTAGTCTCTTATCGAGTCAGACTCGGGTTTCTGGTCAGCGGAGGGAAATCTCTTGGTATCTCAAAGAGATTTGAAAGTCTCCCAGAGCATTCAATGTCTGATAAACCAAACAAATCACAGGCGTTGTGGGAAACGTTTGACTACCGCAATTGCATTTCCACAACATTGAGGGAATCAAACGTGGTTATCAGTGGGGCAGGTTGATGGATTCCTCTGTGGCTTGGAGATTGTAATAGATGCAGACTCAGGTGCAGGGAGTCCAGATCCAGTTTTATGTAGTTTTAACAGCCTTGGCAGGCATGCCAGTACAGCTGGGGGTGAGAAGGAGCCCGGGCTCTGTGATGGATGGATAGGTAGATTGTCTGACGGATGACTACATAGGTATGCCTGATAAGATCAGTGTCTTTTTTATGTGACAGCAAGATGAAAGACAGCGATACACAGAAGGTTTCATTATAAATATTACTAATTTATTTCCCCAGAGTCTGTGCCAGTTACAGAGGAAAAAAAGAAGAAGGAGAAGAAGAAGAAGAAACAGAGTTGGAGAGAGGAAGGAAGACTGTTAGAAGAAAGGGAGAGGAGGAGGGAGAGGAGGGAGGGAGGGAGGGAGGATAGGGTAGGAATGGGTGAGAGAGATATAGAAAAGAAAAAGAGAGTGAGTAAGAATAGAGCCGAGGGAGTCAGAATGATAATCATGGTAATTTGTCCTCTGACGGAATGAGTGAAAAAAAGGAGGAGTGACAAAGAGGCAGAGCCAGTGAACGAGGTGGCTGTGACATGGAGGAGAGGGACAGCTTAACTCAAAGAGGAGGCTCTTTATTTATGTGAGTTACTGAGTCTGTGTGTGTGAGTGTGTGTGTGTATGTGTGTGTGTGTGAAAGACAGAAAGAAAGAGAGAGAGAGAGAGAGAGAGAGAGAATGTTTTGCATCATTTATTACATATGTATCCTTTTCCCATCTGTCTATCTGTCATTTCTCTCTCTCTCTCTCTCTCACTCTCTCTGTCTGTCCCTCCACCATTCAGAAATACTGCTCAGGCACACGTAGTCATGAGAGGGATGCATGTGCCGCTCACATGCCCACACACACACACACACACATACACACACACACTAACACAGTCAGACACGCAGAACTGCGTCACGCATGCGTTTGGCTGTTCATCAGTCTGAGAGAAGGTGACAGCATGATAGAGGGACTCTGAGGTGACGTGCTTTGTCATCTACCTTCAGGACTAATTCTTCTTTTCTTCCTCTTTCTTCTCCTCCTATGCACCACTCCTTCACACTCCGTCTTTCCCCCCTCTCTCACCCTCTCTCTGTGCCTCCACCCCCGTCTGGCTAGCTTTTAAAGCTCTGCAGTGACCAATCACTCATTCAAAGAGTAAAACACAAGTATCCAAGAGGGGCCCTTTCTCCCGCTCTCATCAGCACACTTACAGACCACTCTCCGCAGAACATAAAACGTATTTATTAAGAAACTGTTCTGCTCTTATCAATCCATAAATTTCATTTTAGAGCTGTGGTTAAGGTTGTAGAGTCACGCAGTGTCAAAGCTCAGGGTTGATTGAGACTCACAGACAAATGCAGTCTCAAATTTTAACACATTATAGAAACCCACGGGATGGATAAAACCAAAAAGAAATTGCTAGAATGTGTCTGCCCAGCACAATGGTTCTGTGACAGAATTTCATAAATATTATAATGAATGTCTGTAGATATAGATATATAGATACATCGATATATCGATATAGATATAGATACATCGATATATCGATATATAGATATAGATATAGAAATGGATATAGATATAGATATAAATATAGATATAGATAAAAATATAGATATAGATATAAATATATATATGGATATAGATAAAAATATGGATATAGCAATGGATATAGATATAGAGAGATATATTCAGGCTGCAGCAGTTCATGGCCATAGCAGTTACAGGTGTGCTTGGCTTATTTTTATGGTCTGGAATGCTTGATCGAATCTGAGGTACTTCAAAAGAATGTCCTCAGCCTGTTTAATATAAACCATCCATCTCCCTAGCTATGGCTTCCCAACAAGTTCAGCCAATCCTGTGAGGTTATATGTCTACGGCTACAGGTTCAGCCAATCCTGGGAGGTTATATATCAACATTTTCCTCTATGTGAAGTAATAAAGACATGAAATGCTCGTTTGAATGCATAAAGATGCGTCCTAGAGGCAAATTCACCAAGCGTGAAGGAAGGATGTGGATAAGAAAGAAAGATGGAGAAGAAGAGAAAAGGGAGGGGTGAAAAGAATGAGAGAAGAACACAAACAGCCCCGTCTCGACCATACGGACAGCTGTAATCATACGATGACTGAATCATTTTTATCACACGCTGAGTTCAAAAAGACACAGTGATTTGTTTTTGCTGGTGTTTAAGGCCACGCTCACCAGCTCCTTATCGGTGGCGCGTTGGTCCGATCTCTGTCCACTTCTTTGAGTTAGTCCCCGTGGAGCAGTGGAGGTTCTGATCGGATAATTTGTGGACTGATGCGGCTGATTGGATTTGCTTTGAAAGGGGATTGAACAAAGCACTCTCCCTCTCTCGCTCTCTCTCTCTCTCTATCTGTCTCTCTTTTTCTCTCTCTCTCTCTCTCTCTCTCTCTCTCTTGCCCCTCATGGAATTTCCTCGGGGGGCTATAGACATCATTGGGGCATGAAAACGTCCCTGAAATCACTCCATTGTATCACGATGGCCAATTAGAGCTGGGGTTGGATTGCTTCCAGTTCCATGTGAGGCTCTGGTTGTGCTGGAAGCTTTGAGGAGGCACATGGTGATAACTGCCTCTGGATTCCGATGCTGCCTCCCCTCTCTCTCTCTCTCTCTCCCTTTCTCTCTCTCTCTCTCTCTCTCTGAGTATCCAGGCCATGGACGGGGCAATGAGTGAGACCGAGGGGGTCATCGGGGTGAGATGAGAGAGGCGTACAGCTGTACACTGTGCTTAACGTCGTGGACAAACGCCAAGAGGGAAATAAGGGTAATGATGCAGAGTTACTGGGAGACGAGGATAAACAATTCCTCTGCAGTTTAGACAAACATTCACTGCAGAGTAGCTTTCCCATGGTGAAAAAAAAACAGGGTAAAAAGCAGACCGTAATTCTTGGCTAAGTGATTTTTGCATACTGGGCAACAAGAGCTACGTTGATGAGAAGATACAGAGAAGAAATGTGGAACCCCAGAAGGGTTGAAATACTGTTGTTCTTTTTTTTCCCCCCCATTCCGCTCTGGACAAAGAAAGGACTAATTTTAACATGAGTGGAGCTTTGTCAGGTGACTGTGGGCCTTTCGACATAGTTTTTGAGGAATAACCCTGGGCCAGTTTTTTTTTTTCCAGTAGAATCAATGAGGAGGGCCGGTGTCTCTCTCTCTCTCTCTCTCTCTCTCTTGCATCTCCAAGAGCCCAAACAAGAAAAAACGCTGAACGTTTTTTTTGCTTTTCTTGTCATATAGTCTGGCAGTGTGCCTTCACGCAGAATAATAGGAGTTAAAGCTATTCTTTTTGTGCAGAGCCATCACTGTGAGGAAGAGAGTAGAGGGAAGTGATTTCCATGTTAATGGGAATGTTCCTGGCAGGGCTCTCCAGCCCGTGCCGACGTCGCTCTGATGAATGTAGCCAGTGGACTGTAAGCACGACGGGGGTCTCGCCCAACCAGCGACGTGGCATTCACTCCCGCAAAAAAAGGAGGAGGAGGAGGAGGAGGAGAAGGAAGAGAAGGGGAGGAGGATGTACGTAAAGTGGAGAAGTTCTTAAAATGGAACATGGGCATAACTTCTAGGAACTAAAGCAACTTTTGTGTTTGCCACTTACTCATCCTTCTATGGGTTAGCATGTCTAGCGCGCCAAGACTGAAGTCCTGCCCCGCGGTTCGGTTCCCAAACGCTCCTGGAAATCAGCCCAGTGAACTGTTGCCATTTATTATTTAACAAATAGCATCTGCTTGGTAGTGAGTAATAGCAATGCCAGATTTAATAAAAAGGCAGTGTTCACAGGTCACGTAGAATACTCCTCGGAGCACTCGAGTCAGATTAATCAAGCTGAAAGATATATATCTGGTCGGGTTTTATGAAAAACAATGATAAAATGGATGGAGAATCTGAAGCCCTGGCAGCTATCGCGGGTCAATATGCAAATGAGTTCCAACTGTAGCAGAATGGGCAAACTGTGTGTCTAACCTAGCCATTAAAATGCGGCTCCTAATGTCTCGTTTGACCTGCAGGGCTCTGGTCCAGCTGTGTGAGCCCTTCCGCTGAGTGACGGTCTCAAACAGGAGGCAGCGGATAAACAGAATTCTTATAACAACACAATTACCCTGGGGAGGCTTGATATTAAAGTCATTCGGCTTGAAGCCAGGGACCTGTAATTCTGTTGTTCTGTCATAGGCATCCAACACTCTGCAATGGCCGCAGAAATTGCTAGAAAATGGAGAAAGCCCCCTCTCTCTGTCCGATGGGCTCTGGAGACTCAGAGTGCAGGGAGACATACGTTTTTTCTCAGGTAACACATGAGCCCAGGAGAGTATACAGAAACAGGCTCCAACCTTTTCTCAAAATTTCTCATTAGTTCCCTCTCTCTCTGTCTCTCTTCTTTTTTTTTTTACCTCTGATTCTATCTTCTCCTTTCACTTTTTTTCTATTTGCTTTTTCTCACTCCTCCTTCCCTCTCTCTTCTCAAAAGTAAACCCACAGAGAAGGTTGTGAAATACAAAAGGGTTTCTGTGTTTTAGAAAAGAGCATTTAGAGACAGCTTGTGAGCTCTCCCCTTTCCGCATGCTTTTGGAAGCATCTTTTGGTAATTAAAACTGACCTGAGATCAGTCTGGTTTGCCCTGGAAGATGGTGGGAAGAAGGTAGTTTCATTTCAAACACATTGTTAATTAATTCAGTTGGGCTGCCGCACTCTGTGGAAATTACTGAAATAAAAGCAATAGCAATGATAACAATACAATTAAGTAATGGCAATAATTTCAATAATTGTTGTTGTTAATTGAGTTTTTCATCCTCAAAAAATCCTAATTAAAAGAGTAGTTGTTAATATTAGCCTCGTTTTCATCCTTTTATTTTCTCTTTCTGCTCATTTCTTCTTTCTTTATTAATATTTCATCTAAAGTTCAGCACTTTCTGCTTCAACAGACAGTAAAATCACTGCTGGAAACATTGCTCTCAGTCATGTCTTTCCTCTCCTCCTCCTCTCTCTCTCTGTCTCTGTCTCTCTCTCTCTCTCTCTCTCTCATCATTCTGTCTACCGTCCTCACTTTCTTTCACTCCAGTTCACCCCTTCTAACTCTCCTTCTCTCTCACTCTTTTGCTCTCGGTCTCTTGCATTTGGATTCTCACTTTTAGTCTTCTCTTTCTCTCTCTCTCTCTCTCTCTCTCTCTCTCTCTCTCTCTCTCTCTCTCTCTATCTCTCTCTGTTGCTTCTCTCATCTGTCATTTTCTGCATTCCTCTCTCCCACAGTTTATGTTCATTCAGACAGTGAAACCATGCTGATTTGAACTCATAGCTATGGCTTTCTTTCTCTGTCTCTTTCTCTCTCTTACCATGCAGTTAGTCTTTCAACATATTTATGCACTGTAAGTGGGCTCTTCACCTCCCACGCAAAAAAAAAAAAAAAAAAAAAAAAAATTCCTACAATGGAGAAGCCATTCATTTCATAGAAATATGTGATAACCGCTTTTTATCGATCACCGCTGTGACATGTGTTATCCAGAATTCATTCATGGAGTCTGAATGGTAGATGCTGACTGGCTGCAAATGGACTGTCATTTTCTTTACTCGTTCCAGTCATGTATGCACTTTCTCGAAACCCGTCATTTAAATCTCTAAGCGAAGTTCCAATGATCTAATGTCCAGTGAATGCCACTGAATATTCTATGGAAGTCTGTCTGTCTCTCTCTCTCTCTCTCTCTCTCTCTCTCTCTCTCTCTCTCTCGCATGTCGTGTGACAGTTCTGATTACAGGAGGGATGTTCAGGAGGATGTTCAGGTCCCTTCATGTGGTATCCTCAACCAAAACAGTGTGGACAGGGTAGTGCAGAGAGAGAACGGGACCAGATGTACCATGAGCTTTGCAGTAGGGCATACACAGAGTAAAGGTTTGGGATTAGTTGGGGTGGGGGCACTTTTCTTGGAAAAGGAACTGGTAAGAAGTAGTAGAATGAGAAAAGGCACGCAAGATTATTTTAGTGCAAGCGGCTGTTTCCCCAATGGCTTGGGCTGTCTCCTACGCTGGGAGAGTTGTGCTTGCCGACAACTTGGTTGGTTGTACCCAGTGGTAAAAGATGATTGTGTTACAACCCTTCGGGGGTCTGGTACAAGACATACAATGGCTGCTTATAAATTTTTTCCCCTCCGTCTGGTCAACAGAGGGTCAGATCTCCCACCTTGTACTTGACAGTGCATGAAGAAGAACAAGAAAACTCAAGGAGAGGACTGGGAACAGGTCTTTGATGCTTTGTTCGCTCCGTCTCAAGCATTCTGGGATGTCGCAGTGTTCTCTAAACCTGTGGGCTGATAGGCCCAAATACCTTTTCTACTCATTTAACGATTTTGCTGATGTGGTTCAGAGGCAAGAAGAAGATGTGCGTTTGTTGTCCTTCGTCAACACATTGCTGAAGGGGTTCCTAAAATTTGGGAACAGGGGCACAGTATCTCATATGAGTGAATCCTAAAGGTTGCCGGGGGTACACTTTTTTTGGGCTCAAAATATCTGTGCAGGGAGAGGGGAACATTGTCATTTAACCCTTTGGAAAATCAGGAAAAACCATATAAGGGGTATCTGTAATGATCTGTGTTGATGATGTTCAATTACCTGCGCTGAGGTTTTTTTTTTCTTAATTGTTCTTTTTTCTACTTCACAGTTTTTCTGAGGTCTTGGGTTTTTGAGGAGACGTTTTGAAGTTTCTGATGTGTTTTAGTGGACTGTGATACTGACCCAGTAATGTGGTACTGGGAATTTCAAATTTAGTTTTCTCCCTCTCATCTCTCTAACTCTCTCTCTCTCATCTCTCTCTCTCTCTCTCTCTCTCTCTCTCTCTCTCTACTTTGAAGCCTATTCACTGTAAGTGCTTGTGTGATGGACTCTTACTAAACGAATGCAGATTTTATTCAAGCTATTTTCATCCAGCGCATGAGCTTTAGCCAGCTAGACACTTTTTTAATGACTCTCTTAACTCGATGCAGTCCACACAGGAGAAACATAAGATAAGACTACCCAGCACCTCTCTCTCTCTTTTCCTATTCCTCTCCCCCCCCCTCTTTCATTCCTTTTCTCCAGCCCTTTACACAAACATCTGAGTGATAGTGAATTTTCCAAATCAACTTTTCCCGTCTCTGTCACACCCACAGTCTCTGTCCCTCCTCTGCAATATTTTGCTGATTCCCGTTTCCTCCCTGTCTCGGAGTGATTATGGTCTCCATTATTTACTGAGCTAAACTTGTTCTCCTGTTCATTACTGCATTGCTCTCTCCCTAATTTCCAATCCAGTGCTGGCCTTCTTGCCCAATCCTGGCTCTTCACCAGACTCTACCCTATCACACTGCATGCAAATGAATCGCACTGCTGTTTAAGAAAGGCGTGTCATGTTATCTGTGGGGAGGGGGTGGCATGGTGGGGGGAGGGGGGATGGCGGGTGCATAGTTTATGTGGCTCTTTGAAGTGGCTCTTATTCAGCACAGCAGAGGCCTTTGATTGTCCCTCCTGAACAAAATTACCGAAGCCCAGTGGGGAGCGTTATATCTGTTAGTCACAGCGAACTGCCTCTGCCTCCAGCACCAACCTCTCTCCTATTGTCTCTTTCTCTCTCTCTCTCTCTCTCTCTCTCTGTCCTCCTCTCCATCCCCTCTCTCAGGTATGTGGTCATTCTCTGTGTCAGAGTTGGCGGTGCCAGGGGCAGAGGTAGGCCGAATTTCAGCAACAGATGCTGACCTGGGAGACAATGCCAAACTGGAATATACCATCTTGGAGGGAGAGACAGGGGACACCTTCAACATCACTGGAGCAAACCAAGAAGCCATTATCATCCTGAACAAGGTAAGGGTGGAAGATGGATGTGGAAGCAAAAGAGAGAAAGAGAGTGAGTCTGGGTCGGGGGGGGATGTCATGCAGCAGATTGGGGAGGGGGAAGGGGGATTGCGGAGAGGGGCGGGCGGGGGTGGGGGTGGGGGGGGTGGTGCAGGTTAACGGCTCACTTTTCCAGGTGGTGTGAAATGAAAATCTGCTCGGGACCCAGAACATTCCAGAAAAAGCGATGCAGAAATGCTGGCTGTGAGCGTCTGACTAAGGTAGCGGTGCTGCTGACTGAGTCAGCTGTGTGATGGTGGAGCAGTGGGTGGTAAGACAAGCTGTAGAATTCCTCTCACATGCTTCTGTCACTTGTGGGTGATCTTATCAGACTGCCAGAGGAGAAGAGTGGGCTAAGAGCTGACATGTTGTGTGTTCCACATCACATATGTGCATCTCATGGGGAACTGCTCACTTATGAGTGTGTCTCCTTCCCTTTCAATGGTGATTAAGGTTTTAACTGACATCAGGAGTGGGACACCTGATGATCGCTGTCAATCAAAGGGACGTATACACCTTAAATGTGTATGTGTCCTATATATGTACTGATTTGAGGTAGAGTCTCATTGTTGAAATAAATTCAAGGTATTCATTGTACTTCTTGTTCTGTGTTGTTTGCTTGATGGATCTGCAATTTTAGAATCTTAAGTTAGTCAAGCCTGAGTCATACTGATGCTTGTCCAGCTTTTTTTAACTGTTTCTATCTGTGCTTGTCAGAAATTGTGTGTTGGTGTGTGTTTGTGTCTGTGTGGTGAGGAGTGGGGAGGTGGTGGGGGGCTGTTTATGAGAAAGTGAGAGACAGAGAGAAGGGAAATGCCTCTGTGTGTGTGTGAGAGTGTGTGTGTGTGTGTGTGTGCACGCGTGCGCGTGTGTGTGTGCGTGTGTGAATATGTAGGTGAGTTTGTTACTGTGACAACCCCTTCAGGGCATTGTGGGATGGTGTTAAAAAAAGCCCTGGCTGCAGGTGAGGTTAGGAGGGATTTCCAGATTAGGGATGTGTTTCTTTGATAAGAGAAAATGTAGCAGCTAGGACATATATAGAAAGAGAAGCAGAAAGATTAGAGGAATCGCCAGCAAGACAGACAGAGAGAGAGGGAGAGAGAGAGGGGTGGGGGGGGGGGGGGGAGAGAGAGATAGAGAGAGAGAGAGAGAGAGAGAGAGAAGGAGACAGAGAGAGATAGAGGAATGTATATAGACAGACAGAGAAACATTTTGAAGAGTCAGATGAGCAAATACACTTGTACACTTGGAGACAACTAGAAAAAGACAGAGTAAGAGAGAAAACATTACTGGGATGCAAGATGAGAGAGATAGAAGATGTGCTCTGCTCATGCTTGTCGACTAGGGAAATGAGAAGGGGAATTATGGGTAAACAAATGAACTCCTCCCAAGTCTCCCCTTGGATTTAAACTTCATACTCCACTGCTCCCAACACTCCCTCAATGCCCCCGATCACAACTGAAATATTGTGGCATAGCTTTGCAGTTCTCCCCTGTAACCCTGTCAAAAAGACAAAGGTACAAATTATTGCATCTCTGCAGTTTTCCAGAGCTTCCAGAGTCGACCAAAAAATGAAAAAAAAAAAAATCCCCTCTTTCTTTTCTACCTCCCTCTGTCTTCTTTGGAAGAAAGAGAAGAATGATGAGTAGGTTGAAGGCAGGTAGGAGGGACTGAAAATGAGGCATTTTTAAGAGGTTAAAAGGGATTTAGCCTTTTAGAGAATCCACGCGCAACTAATGGAAAACATGAAAGATACTACTCTAATAGAATTAAAATAAACAAAGCGTTAAATTAGCACTAAGCTCCCCCTTGGTTTCCACCCTGTTAAACAAAAATAAAAATGCAACGACGCATTTATGCACTCTGGTTTTTTTTTTTTTTTTTGTTGTTGTTGTTGTTTACCGAATCATGTTCTTTTCCAGCCACCTTGTCTGACTGCAGCATTTCACATTGTTTAAACAGCCTCTTTTCCTCTGCGTTTCTCCCCATTTTCTACCTGTGTTCCACCAAAATGGTGAAGTTAGAGTGAGATTTTCAGGAAGGCAGAGAGATATGTGCGCTCCAGGGAGCTGAAACATTTCCAGCAGGAGTAATTTCTGTCATCACAATGTCTGCCCTGACCTTCTGGGTCCCCTCAGAGCTCTGGGTAGTCTTGATTTTTTTTTTTATATTTGTTCACACACACACACACACACACACACACACACACACACACACACACACACACACACACACACACACAAAAACACACATATACACACACAGAGACACACACTCTCATGCCCATACATTTCTGACCTTTCAGCTCTCCCTGTTAACACTCCTCATAATGAGGAAAAAAGTTGCAAGGAAAACTGGAGCCCATTTAAACCAAAAAAAAAAAAAGTTAAGGAGGAGACTTCAAACAGAAGAACGTTTCTTCCCCCTCTGATGCATCAGTCAGTCGAGAAAGAGAGGGAGAGAGAGAGGGAGAGAGAGAGGGAAAAAAAAGCCCTGGGCTAGGGAAAGGGTGGAGGGGGTGGGGGTCATTTAGGGCTACGTTGAGGAAGCAGGGTCATTAATGCTTTTTCAGTTCAAGTGAAGAGATGCTGTCTCAATTTTAAACAACTCACAGTCGCCACAGTTGCTGTGGAGTTCCTTTTCTTTCTTTTTTTTTTTCTTTTTTTTTTCTTTTTTTTTTTTTTACCTCCGCAGACTTTCAACTCCCCTGAGACGTTGCGCAGTACTGAGGTCATTTCTTCAGTCTAAAACAGTCAGTTGAGGTTGGAACCTCACTTTATAAATTCATTGATTCTGTGGCAGCAATAAAAGCTGCACTGGTAAGGGAGTTGATGTGATTTTTTTTTTTTTGTGGTCTGTCTTTTGTAGAGTGATAAAGACTCCGATTTTATTTTTTAGCGGGAACTCCCCCCCCAACCTCGCCTCCCCCTAAAGTACATCTCCCTAGGTGGTCTGGGACATTTACAGTGTCATTTTCTGTGCAGTAACATGTGAAGCTATTAAACAGTACAGGCTGTTGTCCGTTACATGCCACAGAGAACACGCGGTTCGTTTCGGTTAACAAGCCCGTGGCTTACTGTGTGTAAGGAAGTGGTGTATTTATGATGAGGTGAATTCAGACAGATTTGCTGTATTTTAATAATGAACCATCTCATTTCTAGCTATCTAAATCTGCCAGACCTGAGCAGATTAAAAGATCCCCCCCTCCCCCCCAAGCAGCGTATTCATGTGTCTGATATCTTTTATATGAAGTGATATGACTGGATGTATGCTACCTCTAGCTGTGCTTTAACTAATTTAAGGAAGCTACTGCTAAATAAACCCCTATTTCTGTAGCTGTCCTTGTGTAGAGTTTTGCAATGCTGCCACCTAGTGGTCAACTTTTAAATGCAAAATCAGCACTGGAAATGCATGTGCATGTTGTTTACAGCAGCTGATGTCTTAAGCTCACTGTGTGAAGGCTTAAATTTCTTATCATACCACAAAGTTTGTCATTGGTCAGATGGCAGTCATGTATAAACCTATTTAATGTTAGACATACACCAGTCGTGGACATAAAAGCATCAGACATTCAGATGACTCTACTGTTTGCATGGAAATTTGTCCACCTGAAGACACAGTAGATTTGTCCTGTAGCTATCATTTCCACATGCTATTGCTTTAAACAAGTGGCTAATCCATGGTCACCAGCCTGCAGCACTCCCAGGATTATCTGTGTTTGTTTTCGCACTGAGAGAAGAGATTGTGTTAATCTCCTCTGAGAGATAGAGGAGAAAGAAAGAAAAAGAGAGGGAGGGAGAGAAAGAGAGAGGGGGGGGGTAGTAGTAGTAGAAGACCAGAGGAAGAAGGAGAGAAGGAGGTGTGTGTGTGTGTGTGTGTGTGTGTGTATGAGACAGAGCGAGAGAGAGAGAGAGAGAGAGAGAGAGAGAGAGAGAATGTAATAAAAGGAAGAATTCTTAGAAATGTGTTTGGTGTTTTCTTTTTTCCATAATGTGTATAGCATTTTCTACTGCAAGCTGTATGAGGATCAAAATGCTGAGGGAACTCATTGATTGGTTGCATGGATATACAGATGCAGGGATTATCTAGACTCACCATCTAAAAGTCATAATCAAACAACAGGGAGTTAACAGCCACCCTACACACACACACACACACACACACACACACACACACACACACACACACACACACTGGGACACACTTTCACACAAGCAACACACTTCCAAACAAACAAACTCTCCTTTTTGCTCTCCATGTCATCCGCTTCTCTTCTATCATCAGTAAAAAATAAAATATTGAAGGACTCCTTGTGACAATGAAGATAAAATATATACTTGCAGCTGATGTAATATTGTTAAATATAGGATCATACAGAGTAGTTAATTAATAGGACTTTCACCACAAAGCAATTTAGAAGATGAATTAGAATGTGGAGCAAGACAAGACAGGAGAGGCCGAGGAGAGAGAGGAAGGGGGGTGGGGGGTGTTTGTGGAGCCCCTCCCGAAAACGCATATGAGTGAGAGAGATGAGTGTGTGTTTTGGATGTCAGAGATGGTCCCTCGCTCAGTAGGATGGGAGTGGAGAGTATGATGGAGTAGAGGAAAGAGAAAGAGCGGGAAAAGGAGGGAGGCAGTGGGTGATGGAGTGCGAGAGAGAGGGAGAGAGAGAGGGAGGGGGTGATGAGTGTGTGCTCACAGTGTAAGTGACATCTCTCCTCCTCAGACAGATTGTCTCCCTCTGCCTCTAATGGGATCCTGTTAGGGACCTTTTCTCTCCGTTTACCCCCCTCTATCCCCCTCCACCCGCTCCCTCTCCCTGTACAAGCCCTCAATTTTTCTCCTTTTTTTCCCCCATATGGAAATATGCTTGTGCTCCTTAAATTTCAATATACGTGCCCTTCAAATCCCCTTCTCACGCTGAGTAATTTTTTAATCCATCTCCCTCTTGATCAAACTGTAGATCGGTAGAGTTCATGTGTGCACAGGTTCGTAGTGGTAGAGCAGAGTGAAAATAAGATGTAGGCAGGAGAGAGAGAGAGAGAGAGAGAGAGAGAAATATTAAGCACACACGCTGTCTTCCAATCAGTTCAGTGTGATTCAGCTGAGTTAAGTCTGTCCTTCAGTTTGTGCTGGGACTCTAGTGCATATGGGATTTTTTTTTTGTCTGTGTGGTGAGGCTGTTGTACCGCCGCCCGGTCCTGTAGGACAGAGAAAGGGACACAGAGTTTGTGACAAAGCCACGTTGGCTGAAGAGATTAGGAAAAGTGGAACACTCATCCACATGCTGCAGTCTTCCTAATAAGCCAATCATTTTAGCCCGGCTCCAAACTATCCTCTTCCCGCCAACACTAACCCATTACCCATGCTAACTCTGAAAAAGGGCCAGTAATTACTGAGCTTTTTGCCCAAACCCTACTCTTCTCCAGAACATAAAATCCATCCCGGGTCCAGCCAACATCTCACCAAGCTCCATCTAACACACTTTATGTCATAGGGAAAGAACCTGGTGATGAAAAAGCAAATAGCAGGGCAGTTATGGGCAATCCCGACTGGTGTTGGGTAGAGGTGAGCCAATAATGTAGCTTTTAGGAGACGAATGCCGTTCAGATGTTTTCCTTTTTTTTCTGTTTTGCTCTTAACTGTCCAGGCCGGTCATTACGTTAGACACATGCCACGTTTTCCTCTCGTATTATGGAACGACCGCATCTCTACCATTTCAAAGACAGAGATTTCATATGTTCACGTGCATATCAATTAGTGGTGGGGCTTGATGTTGCTTACAAAAGCTTGAATGCATTTTTAATGATGAAAAGAAGGAGACATTACTGTGTCTGTGCTATTTATGCAAATGTATACCATGAAACTCGTTTATGCCCACAGGCTGTAGACTACGAGAGTCGGAGCTCCTATTCGTTCTCCGTGGAGGTTCTAAATCCCATGGTGGACCCTCGTTTCCTGCGCCGTGGGCCCTTTAAAGATAGGGCCTCGGTTAGAGTGGCTGTACTTGACGCAGACGAACCTCCGCGTTTCTCCCGGGCCCGGTACCGCATGGACGTGTCTGAGAACTGCCCGCCGGCTTGCACGGTGGGTCGGATCAGCGCAGTGGATCCTGACACCGGACTCAATAACAACATCAGGTGCTTCGACTCAGAACCGAAGTCTATGAAATTTCATTAAGGTGTATGGCCTGACTGAAATGTCTAAGATCACGAGCTTCCGCAGGGTCTGTGAGATGGCTTATGTTATCCACTGCTTCAAGACTTGAAATGAACAATTGACAGATTATCTTGTCAGCCTCTTTTCTCTGTACCGCAGTGTCATTCCTTCCCTCGTTCTTTCCTTCTCTCTTTCTTTCTTGCTTTCTACGTATTAGGTTCTCCATTGATCCCCAGTCGGATCCAGAAACCTTGTTCCGCATCACCCCAGACAGCGGGCTGATTACCACGGCGATGGAGCTGGACCGTGAACACGATCAGTGGCACAATATCACGGTTATTGCCACACAGAGGGGTAGGGATTAACACTGATGCCTGAGTGGCATTGACCAGTACCATGACCATCAGAGACAGATCTGGCATGGCTCACACGACACGACTGATCAAGCGTCAAATGTATTATGACATACATTGTGACTCCATCTGTTAAACTGCTAATTTGATGACAATAACATTACACTGGATGATGAAGTAGTGGTCATTAACTTTATATAGATTGTTCTGTTAGCAGTTGTAGTGATGCTGTCTGTTTAAGAAAAATGCTCTTTGCCAGATAATGTTGCCTTGTTGGGTTAAGTACTACAGTGTGGAAAAAGAGGTCTCGGAGGCCAGAGGCACACCTGCCGGCTGCTGTAGTGGGAATTTGTTTTCAGTAGTGTAGAGCAGTGGCACTAATCCACAACATCACGGTATAGCCGTGTGTGTGTGTGTGTACGAGTGTGTGTGTGTGTGTGTGTGTGTGTAGGTGGGTATGTATGTGAATGCGATCCAGAACATTTGTGTGAAAACAGCCCAGGCAGAACAGAGTGGACCAGAATTCTAATGAGTCCGCTTTGCAACTGTGTCTGTTTGGATCCCAGTAGCTGATCAGTGCATATGGAAAACATCGCCACAGTTGTGCAATGCAGTTGTATCCTGTCATCAACGGTACTTGCTTCGCATAGCAAAAAATGTTGCTCTGGAATGAATGAGTTAGTAAAATTGTCACATTCTAGCACCTGATTGCCTCCAGGGTAGAGTGTGTATATGTGTGTGTGCGCGCGTGTGTGTGTGTGTGTGTGTACTTGTTTTGAGTTAGGAGGACATTTTACTGAGCACACTATTGAGCTGGGGATGCCATGTCAAATTGGGGTCAGAATCACAGTCCCTGCTGGTAAAAAATGCATGAGTGTTTTTTTTAAATAAAAAAATGATTCCTTTTAGTAAAGCTAGCAGTAAAGTGTTTTTTTTTTTGGGAGGGGGGTTGGTTAAGGTAAAAGGTTGGGGTCAGTGTTAAGGTTTGGTTCTTATTCTTTACTTTTGTTTAATGGAGGTCAATAGAGTGTGTGTGTGAGTGTGTGTGCGTGTGTGTGTGTGTGTCTGTGACAGACTAGAGGGCAGGGCTCTTAGTTGGCACACCTCAAGGACACCCTCAGTGGTATGTGTGTTTGTCTGCTGTCCACTACGTTTTGGTGCAAAGGTATTAGGAAAGTTCCAGTGACATGGTTGCCTTTGCTCTTTTGTCTTCAGATAGCCCTGGTCAGGTGTCCAGGGTGGTGGTTGCCATAGAGACGCTGGACCTCAATGACAACGCTCCAGAGCTGGACAGGCAGTACACTACTGCAATGTGCGATTCGACCTCCGCTGGTCAGGTGAGCATCTGGATCTGTAACCATGCCAGATCGTTTGTGCGCATTTACATGTTTCTCTATTCAGAACTCAAAATGTACATCTGTTTCAGCTAGAGAGCTCATTTAGGAAACAATCAGATTTTTATTATTTACGCTGTAGCCACACATACTGAATTTTTTTTAGATAATGGCTCCCTGTGTATCTTTTTCTCTTTTTATCCATGACAAAATGTCTGTTTGCACATTTGTTTTTTTTTTTTTTATGTCTTATGATTTTCTATTTTCTATTTTTTTTTAATTTCCCCTAATTGGGTTTCAGTGCCCATCTGTTCAGCTGTCTTGGCATGTCTTTTCTCTGCTTTTATTATGCATTTGTGTCTGGGTATCAGTCTAGTCCTCCATTCAGGGATCACTGAGCCCGGAGTGACGCTTTGCTCCAATCAAGAATAAAGAGATATTTTGTCTCCTACAGGCCTCAACAAACTGCTAATTTGACATGACACTATGTTAATTTGAATGCATGTCTGAAATCTCAAACCACTGCATGGTTTCTGCATACTGCAGACCTGAATTATCTTCAGATCTGTGTCAGACACAACAGTCATTTGTTTTAACTAAGTCCCTGAGGTGTACTGCTGGACCCTTGATGGAAGCTGGTGTATGTGATTATTTCTGGCTTAAGTATGTCTCTAGGGTAAACTGTGGTTTTTCTTAGCATATGCTAAACCTGTGTTGTCATATTCTTACTCCCAATGGCTCAGCACTGGGGTCAGAGTTAATTATCGTTTGCAAACATGATTTGTGTTAATCAGTCTCCAGTTTTCCTGTTTGGCAGGTCTGGTAAGGATACTGCCCATCTTTTGATTGCTGCATGGATCATAATTTCAAATGAGTTCTCTTTCTCTCTCCCTCTCTCCTGTTTTCTTCCATCATTGTTACTTTCCTCTGCTTGCCGTTCCCCCTTGGTTTCCCCTACCTCTCTCTCTCTCTCTCTCTCTCTCTCTCTCTCTCTTTCTTTTTTCTTTCACTCTCCCTCTCTCTTTTTCCCTCTATCTCGTTCTCTCAGGTGGTGCAGGTGTTGCGGGCGATTGATAGAGACGAGGGAGGGAATGACAGCGCTGTCCATTTTAACATCCCGCCGGAATCCAACATGGGCCTGAACTTCAGCATTAGAGAAACAGGAGGTGTGGTGTCTCTCTGTCTCTCCGTCTCTCTCTCTCTCTCTCTCTCTCCGTCTCCCTCCTCCTTTCCTCTTCATCCGTTTTAGTGTGTCTGTGGCTCCTTTGTGTCATCTCTTTGTGTGAGGCTCTTTGTTTTCTCCATTGTTTGCCTTTGCCTCTCTGGCTCATCCATCTTCTCCTTGCACACGCTGCAAATGTGTTCTGGCATCTCCAATGCATTTGGACTCAGTGGGCTGTACAAATGTCGTACCGGCAGCAATGGAATTAAACTCAGTCCAATTGATTTCAATTGAATTAGATTCTATTGAGCTCAATTTGATCTAAAAGCCCTCTTTTTCTATTTGTCTTTCTCTGTTTCTTTCTCTTTTTTTTTTTACTCTCTCTCTCTCTCTCTCTCTCTCTCTCTCTCTCTCTCACTCCCTCCAAGGTCCCACTGCCAGTTTGGTGTTGATGTCGCCCCTGCAGACTCTCTCTCGCTCCACGTCGTCCTCTCTCACTCTCTACGTTCCCTTGGTTCTGAGAGACGGGGCATCCGGGCTGACCAGCACGGGGACGGTCACCGTGTCCGTGTGCCCGTGTCTGAGAGGAGGAGCACGGGCGGAGGAGAAAGAGAAACAGAGCGATGCTGAATGGGAGAGAGAGACCGTGTGCTCGCCCCAGCAGTCCTCCTCGCCCTCTCCTGGCCTTAGCACTGCTGCCCTGCTGGCCATCCTAGCCTGTGTCGCCACGCTGCTCGGTAAGAGTAACCGCCCGACGTTTTTCCCTCTGGGAACGCCTGAGTGCTAGCCCGTCCATCTTAAGCATTGATTGTCTGTCTGTTAGATTGCTGTATCCTGCAACTTTATGACATGCAGTGTATCTTTGGTTTATGAACCCTGCTGCGTGTGTGGAAAAGAAGTGTTAAACCCAACCAAATACAGAGCTTAGTCTCTCTCTCTTTTTTCTCTCTCTCTCTCTCGCTCTCTCTCTCCTCGCTCCTGTAGCTGTCAGCGCTCTGTCACTGTCACTCCGCAGGCAGAAACGAGACTCCCTGTCTCCTCTGGAGGAGGACGATGTGAGAGAGAACATTATAACTTATGATGACGAGGGCGGAGGGGAGGCAGATACGGCTGCCTTTGATATCACAGCGCTCCAGAGCGCCCCCCACAGCTCACGAAGGGGGTACCGCACCCTGGACAGCAGGAACATGTGAGTTAGATATAGAACGTCCAAACAGAGAGGGATTTTGAACACAACGCTTTTCTCCGTTCATGTAGCGACTCTGTGTAACAGCATAGTGTTTAATTTGTGTTTAATTGAACATGTCTTACCTTAAAACTGTTTGTCACATGACTTTTCTTCATATGAAACTCGTGTCCTGCAGACGTTACTCTCAGCACGGCCAGGACAAGAGTCGGACCTACACTTGGGCACAGAACCCTGCTCTGGACCCTCAGTATTCTGGTCAGGTGGCCCCTCTTTACGGCCGACTATGCTACAGTAGCCACACTCTGCCCATATTACGTCGCTCACAGGGCCCGCTGGAACCCGGACTGGCCGAGCTGGCCTACCGCTTCCCTACAGGCCAACCGGACCACTCCCTGGTCATCCAGAACCAGGCCGCTGTGGTTGGGCCTCTGGAGCCCGGCACCATGTATGCGGGCCCACCCGAGCCCAGCAGCAGCTCCAGAGAAGGCACCCTGTCCCATGACGGAGCAACGGCATCAGAGGGGGGAACACCGAGGACAAATAATTCCAAGGAGAGGTTAGGAGGAGCAGGAGGAGCGGGAGGAGGCACAGATCCTAACAGTGACGCTCAGCAGCACCAGAACCACGATCTGGACTGGGTAAATACCGACCCGCATCTTCTCTTCGTTTTGATTAATTATCGTATTAATGGTTTTGTGGATTATTACAGTGTCTCACTCTTGTGGTTGTAGCCGTGGTGATGCAAGAGGTCACGATGATGGTGATGGTGATGCTGATGATGATGATGATGATGTGTATTTTCACACAGTGTCTTCTGCTGTCTTTCTCCCTCTTCATCCACAACCCACAGTGCAGTGTTAGCTCTTTTTAGAAACTCAATTAACCTTCACTGTGGCTCGTGCTTTTCTAAAATCTCTTATTTTCTCTCTCATTTTCATGGTCTATCTCCTCTCCCATTTCTTCTCCTCTTTTTATATATATATTTTTTTGACCACTCCCCCCCTCTCTCTCTCTCTTTCATACCATTACCAACGGTCTCTCCATTTTCGCCTTTCCATTGTGTGCGCATTTATCTTTCCATTTTCTTTGTGTTATATCGTTCCTTTCTCTGTATTACCCTCTCTTATTCCTCTCTCCCGTCCTCGCCTAACAGAAGCGTAACCTCATCTTGACCCGCTCTGACCCTCCTCCTCCTCCCCTGCCTCTGCAGGTCCAGTCTGAATCTGTTCCCAGAGAACAGACGTTGGTTCTCACCCGCTCTGGATCCGTGGCGGGGCCAGGCCACGCCGGCGGCTGGGTATGTGATTCTGCCACTCTGCCCATGGCGGGGCGACGCTCCTCACGGGCTGGCCTCTCTCCGAAACAAGGTGGCGCGGGGTCGACCGAGCCGACCCTCTGTGGGGCAGCGGATGCCTCAGCTACAGCGACCATGGTGAACCAAGCCAAGGAGGTCCAGGCTAACAAGGCAAACAACCGCAATTACGTCGGTATTCTGCAAGGGGAGCAGCACCAGAGGGACTATTCGGGCAGCCTGGGCCGAGGAGGTCTGGAGATGGGCAGCAGTTTTGTGGTGTCGCGGCCTGAGAGAGAGGCGGGGATTCCTCTGAGTGGGACATCCTGTGCTGGAATCTACCCAGAGGGGGCGGGGTATGTGGCCGACTGGCGGGACAGGATGGGAATGGGTGGGTATGTTGTCGGCAGAAGGGATATGACCCCTCAGATGTTGCCTTTCCCCGGCCAGAGCAGGGGTGCTTTTGGAGGTATTATGGGGTACGGGGGCGTCTGGCCCAAAGGGCCAGATGCTGGCAGGGGGGCTTCGGGGGGAGGGGGGGGTCACTCGTTGGCGCTGAGGGTGGGCGAGTTCCTGCGTTTACGTCTGGCGCAGGTCACATTTGATCCTTCTCAGCCACCGTACGACTCTGTGCAAGTGTACGGTCTTGAGGGGACAGGGTCTAGAGCAGGGTCTCTGAGCTCTCTGGAGAGTGAGGGAGAGAAGGAGGTAGAGAAGGAGGAGTGGGGAAGAGGGCTGGAAGAGTGGGGCCCGCAGTTCCAGAAACTAGCTCAGCTTTTCAGCCAGAGAGAGAAAGAGAAGGAGGAAGAAAATGACAACGAGGGAGAGACAGGGAAAAGAGAAAATGAGAAAGAGGAGGGGGAGAGAGAGGAGCAGTCTGAGGATGAGGGGAGAGAGAAAGTCTGAGAGAAGGAGAGGGAGAGAGAAAAAAAAGAGAGAGAGTATGTTTGTATGTGAGAGAAAGAGAGAGAGAGAAAGAGAGAGGGAGAGCGAATACGTGTGTGCATGTGTGTGAAAGACAGAGAGAAAGAGAGAGGGAGAGAGAAGGTAAGGGGCAGAGGGATGATTAAAAGGCAACAAGAGCTTGAATAATGGAAAGAGAAGTGAAAGGAGAGAGAGATGAAGAGGAGAAGTAATGGGAAGAGACAGAGAAAAACGAGTAGAGGGCAGGCTGAGAGAGAGAGAGAGAGAAGGCAGTGGAGAGAGTGATTGATGCAATTTAAAGCAATAAGTGTTGAAAAGCTGATATGTGAGCACAGCACAGATACAGGGACACTGAGGCCAGTGTTTCTCCACAGAGCATTCACCATTCTATAAGTGTTGTAGGCAGGGAATAAAGCAGCTCAAAGCATCCTAGATTAGATTTAATTCAGAGAGTTAAGTGTGCATGTGTGTGCGTGCGTGTGTGTGTACGGATTACGGATGTGTGTGTGTAAGTGTGTGTTTGTGTGTGTGTGTGTGTGTGTGTGTGTTAGAGAGAGTGAGAGAGAGAGAGAGTGTCTGAGGTGATGGTTGAGTGAGAAGGGTTATGTGTGTATTGCGTGATTTAAGAGTCTCAGTTAGAGCATGTTTTGGGGATAATGTGCAAGACAGTACAACCCCACATGGGAATGAGGAAATCTAGGTTTCTCCGTATCGGATAATAAGAATGCAGAGAGGGTGAGAGGTAAAGATGTATACAGGCGTTGTTTACACATGCACTAAGACTGAATTATTCACATCTCCATCACACTATTCCAAATGAATGCTATCAATATTTTAAAAAGATTCTGCGCAGTCATGCTGTGTTTGCCCACACACACACACACACACACACACACACACACACACACACACACACACACACACACACACACTAGTTACTGAATACCCTATTCTAAAAATCATTTAATTTTAAACTGTTCATAATCTGAGTTAAAGAGAAATTCACACATTTTGTCAAGAATTGATTGTAAGCAAAGTTGGTAAAGCAAAAAACAACAAAATGAAACAAAAAAACCCCCACACACACATACACACATACATACTGTATACAGAATTTGTCGTGTGAAGTGATTTGATATGCAGTGAATCAGTTGTGCATAGGGAAGGTGCACAAACGGATTGCAATGCTACAAAATTCTCAATACTGGAAATGAATGAACTCTTTGTTAAGCTAATAAATATTTAAGGGAAACCTGCTGACACATCCACAGAATCAGGATGCAAAGAGAAAGGTTTCAACTGGAATGCACTTTTATACATCAAAGGTCAATAGTAGATGATGAAAAACAATGTTGTCGTTGTTTGTTTTTGTTTGTTTTTTTGAGATGACAATAAAAAAAGAAAACAAAACAATGTTATATGTAACTACATTATAAATGTAAATATCACTGAATGCCGTTGTGAAAAGTGATGACAGTTCTGTAGACTTTAAAAAAAAAGATTTAAGTGTAAGAGATGAATGAGAGAGTACAGAAGAAACTCTTACATTTTTACAGAGCCCATTCAGGAGGGTCCCTCATGACACTTGGACTGGTCCTACCTGGAAAATGGACTGAACTTGACTGGACTCTCTTTGAATACAATATTGTCATTTTGACTACAGGATAAGTTGTGTGGCTAACCCCAGTTTGGAAGGGGCTGACTCTGTTACATGTACACACACACACACACACACACACACACAAGCACACACAAGCACACACATATTTATCCTTCCATTGACCTCCATGTTACTGTAACTAGATACATATTCACATTCATCTGTCTAACCATAAACCAGAAACATGTGGGCATTTTTTCATCATTTGGGCATTTTTCATTGTTTTTACAATAAGAAGTGCACCTTTAGAAAATCATTTAAGCGTATAAAAAAATACACAAAACACATTTGAACCACAGAGAACGCTCTGAAACAGGGACAAAGATAACTTGTCGGACACGGAAATGAATGTTACATTCTTTGGTAAGCAGTCAACCATGAGCGAGCAGTTTATGCTCATATCTTCATCTTTTCTCTCTCAGTTTCTTCTTATATCAACTTCTGTCTCCCTGTCTTCTCTCTCCATTTGTATGCATCTCACGACAGCATGTAAAAACCAGAGGACTGCAATGCATATTTACCTTCGAACTACAGTTTGTATATCATTCTTCCTCTTCTTCTTCTTCTTCTTCTTCTTTTTCTCTTTTTAAAGATCATTAGCCATTTGATACACGGTTGCATGCATGAATGTAGGGCCAATGTAAGAATTTCCACCTGCACCAGACTGTAGTGTGACCCTTAAATTTCATCAGGAGCTCTAACTTCACTCTGACCAAAGAGATGGACCAGAAGAGGGTGCGATGGCATCACAAGGTCTGGATTCTAAAACAAACTTAATTGTCACCTTCTTGGGCCATTTGTGAACTTTTCCGACAATACTTTTAAGAGGTAGTTTACGGTAACATTAAGTATAACGGCATCTTAGCCCATTAATAGTTATTCTGATTTGTTAGACTAAACTCTACATGCGTCGTATGAACAATTAATAGATTATGTCTACAGCGGCTCATGTTACTGTGACTACAGGAATGAGGTCTAGTAACTGTAGATAGCTTTTTAAAGGCTGGTTGAAGACCCACATACTTAGCTCATAACCAAAGTTAAGTTTCTCTTACACAGATCTATGTTGAGGGAAACTCCACTCGCTTAACTCTCTGATACTAATGGAGTGCTTTTACCTTGAGTAAATAAACCTCTGTAAATGGCCCAGAGTGATAGTTCTCATTAATTGGTACCTAACTAATCAGGAATCAGAAATAGTTTAGAAAGGAAATACTAGTGTATATATGTCAGAGGCAAGCTAATGACTATTACATCGAATGACAACTCTTTTCCTTTTATATACCCAAACATCACATGTGAAAGAAAAACAAAAGAAAACAGAAAGGTGTTTACAACAGGATACGGTACAAGAATAAACAGCATGTTTTAAAGTAACATCTTCCATTAACCTCCTGCTGCGGCGTGAATGGTGAGGGCATCTCTTTGTTGATGTCGGGTAACAATGAACACAGATTGATTTGCAGTTTGACTATTCTAGTCTAACCTAGAGTAAAAGGATATGTAAACATAAACTGAATCATCCTGCCATGATATTCCACCACCCCGGTGTGTGACGGATGAGGTGCTAGTCTCTTTGACAGGAAAGTTCTCCTTCCATGCATCTCAAAAAACAAACAAACAAAAAAAATCAAGTCACAATGTTGTATTTATGCCACTGGAACTAACTCTCTCTCTCTCTCTCTCTCTCTCTCTCTCTCTCCACACTGGGGTCAGCACACACACTTCCCTGCTATCTGACCTGATCTGACCAGAATTAGACACTATCATGACTCACTGTGAATGGACCAAACTAAAACCACTGTATTAGTGCACAATCACCAGAATGGAGTTGGACAGAGGGGGCAGAAACACTAACACGGCCCAACCACGCACTCCAAAACCCACCAAAATTCTTTACAATGATTTTTTTGCGTACTGTTGTACATTTTAAAATGACCAAAAAAAAAAAAAATCATACTAGCACCATTGTAGAATCAAAGAGAGAGAGAGAGAGAGAGAGAGAGAGAGAGAGAGAAAGAGTATTTCAAAGAATAGCCACAACAAAGTAATTGGCAAAGAGGGTGAAGCCATTAGAAAACCTCACTGAATCTCTCTCGGTCATTCTGTTTTATTACTGTATGAGGCAGTAGAAGATGAAGTATTCTGGGCTGTGTGGTTTAGAGCCGTAGTGTGAAGGGGTTCTGATTTCTAACCTCCAGAAGACTGTTGGTTCTGCTTCCTCTGAGACTAAAATGCTCCAGCACCATATGGGCTGTTGTAATAATGAAATCTCACGATGGCGTGTTGAATAAAGTGTATTTATTCTGTTGTATTTTTTTTTTTCTGTTTTGTAAATTTGAATAAAGGCAATATGTTTGGAGGTGGTGTGCGTGCCCCGTCATGTGTGCTCTTTTCTTAAATAAAGTGCTAACTGACCCAGCTGACGTCATGTCTGTGTCTGTGGTTGAGAGTGTATGTGTAGGTGAGTGTGTGTGTGTGTGCGTGTGTGTGTGTGCGCGTGTATATGTGTGTGTGTGTGTGCGCGCGCGCGTGCGTGTATGTGTGTTAGTATCTGTGTCTGTGTCTGTCTGTCTGTGAATAAGATAAGATAAGATAAGATAACACTTTATTAATCCCCAGGTGGGGAAATTTGGGTGTTAACAGCAGCGGAAAGGAGGAAAGACGGGGGAAGAAGTACAGATAAAAAATATTTAAGATAAAAAAATAAAAAATGCAATGCAATAAATATAATATACTATAGTATAAATAAATAGTAGTGAGCAATATTTTGAGCACAAACAACAACAAAAGAGCACGTGTTGTGCAAAAGGTGCAAAGAGCTATGATGGCTGTCAATAAAGAAAAGAACGGAACAGGTTGGGTGTTTACAGTGTCCAAAGAGTAAAGAGTACATGTAGTGCAAAAGGCAAGATAGGAACGTTAAATAAGTGATCAGGAGGTTCGGTATTTAAGTGTTCAAGTGTGTGTGTGTGTGTGTGTGTGTGTGTGTCAGTATCTGTATCTGTGTCTGTCTGTCTGTGCCTATAAGTGAGTATGAATGTGTGTGTGTGTCCGTATCTGTATCTGTGTCTGTCTGTCTGTGTCTATATGCGAGGGTGAATGTGTGCGTGGGTGAATGTGTGCGTGTTTGTGTGTATGTGCGTGCGTGTGTGCGTGCGCGTGTGTGTGTGTTTGATTGAGAGAGTGTATGTAGGGACATTGCTGCTTTTGTCCATTTGGCTGGTGACAGCTCTGTCCTGCAGAGATCTCTTCAGAGAGCTCTTCAGAACGATGCAGTGTAGTCACTCTGTGATAATAAATACCCTGTCCACTCCCATCTGTCTCCCCACCTCACTGTGACGCTCTCAAAGTTCAAGGTCAAGAACAGAAAAAGAAGTTCAATCTCACACTGAATACAGGTGAAATCTCACTTTAAGAGGGACAATAAAAAAAAGTTTTAGCTTTTGTTATGTGGTGAACAAAAGGCTAACAAAAAGATCAAAGATATTTTATAATGAGCTTTAGAGCTTTAAGAACACCTCAAAAGAGCCCAAAAAACAGAGCACTTCTTTCTTCCAGTCTTTGTCTGTGTGTGTGTGTGTGTGTGTGTGTGGGGGGGGGGGGGGGTTCTGTACCTGCACACAAAGACAAGAGTACAAGAGTGCACGTTTTATTAATTTCATTAAATGCAAATTTAGATATGCATGTATGTGCAAACAAACAAATCCCATTTCATTTCCCAGTTTCAATATGGATTTGATTCATTATTCATTCGCCTTGACGATAATCTTTTTATATGAGACTTGGTTTAATTAAGTTCATAAGAGCTTGACTCACCAGGGAAGAGCTTTCTGAGATTATTCATGCAAGGTCCATCTCAGCATCATATGATAAATAGTATGCAGGTTATTACATAACAAGCTGTAATCTATACTCACACCTCATACAAGAACGTATCAGTCAGCACAAATATTGCAATGTCAGAGGTTGCAATAGCCTGCAAACTGAATAGTGTTGTACTAAACTTAAGTCAGTACTCAGTGCGACAGGCCCCCGGCCCCCACCCCCAACCCCCCCCCCAAAAAGATTTTTGGGCATTTTTACAGGGAAAACATTGAGTCTCATTTCATCATTTCGTAACATTGAGAACAAAATTATACAAGAATTAGATTCAGTTTAAAGCAGAGGATCAAACACACAACCAGGTTTCCATAAATTGGTCTACAATGGAACATTAAAAGGCAGACAGATCATTATACAAGAACTGCTGCTAGACGTCTGCTGCCGTAGAAACATAATGATTTTTTTTTTCCTTTTGAGGGAGGGGGTGATCATTTCAGAAGAACTGCTTTTGTTACTGTGGTTAATTTGGCCCACAGGGATTATTGTTAATGAGGATCAAATGGGCACATTATTATTATTATTATTATTATTATTATTATTATTATTATTATTATTACACATTCTTCTGACTTTGCTTTAAGGGGTTTTGATTTTTTTTTTAATGAAAAGTATGTGACTTAGCCTGATGCCTAAAATCATTTAATGCATATATATATATATATATATATATATATATATAGACACACACACACACACACACACATATATATATATATATATATATATATATATGTGTGTGTGTGTGTGTGTGTGTGTGTGTGTGTGTGTATAGGCGTAGAGAGCTGTAGTGAGGGAAGACCTGGCATTTAAATGCAGGGGTCTGTTTGTGCCCTCTGCATTTCAGAGGGTAACTACACTACAGTATCTACAGTAACTAAAACTGGGTGTAAGGAGAACCACCTTCTCATAGAACTGTTTTATTTGGTGCGCTGAAGCAGAATCCAAGCAGCCGGCTATGCAGGCCCGTAAGGCTGAGCTTCATTGGAGCTCTGATAGACTGTATACACCATACTGAGAGATTACATCACAACAAACAGGTTTGGATATGCAGCAGGAAGCAAATGTGCGAAGATTCCTCATTCTCTTTGATCCGTACTGACACACAGACTACCCCTAGCTACCTAGTGTGTGCGTGTGTGCGCGTGTGTGTGCACCATGTATATATGCTGTGCATACTGGGGCAGGGACACTGGGGTGTTTTTCATCATATTTCATTTCTTCACATATTTTATGTGTTTTTTTTATGTGTACACATGTTGTAAAGGTTTTTTTTTTTGAGGTTGTATGCGTGTGTGTGTGTGTGTGTGTGTGTGTGTGTGAGAGAGAAAGTATATTTGTATTTTAACATGTGTCTGTGCTGGGTGTACGTAGCTTCTCACAATAGAGTTAAAGAAGTGGTGAAAAGGAGAATATTGAGACTTGACTCATTCATAATGATACTAAATTCAAGGTCCTCTGAGATTCTCTCCCACTCTTTCTGTTGCACAACCTTTTCTCTCTTATGCTTTTCTTCTCTATCCCCTCTACTCCCTCCATCCTCTCTCTCTCTCTCTCTCTCTCTCTCTCTCTCTTGCTCTCTTATGCCTCTTCACAGTGGCTGCTGTGTGCTCACTGGTTCGATTGAAGTGGAAAATTAAATCTTCATTAACAATCTTAATTAGTCTTCGATCTCCCCACAGTAAGTCGACAGAAAATCCATGCAGTAGCTGGAGGAGATGTGGAGTTAAGGGTGTAGAGAGGCTAAGAGAATGCATAGTGTAGGTAAAATCGCATTATGAGCACTTAACCAAACAGATGAGTCCATGCCAGTGTATTTACAGGAATCATATGCGCCCTGGACAGAGGCATACATTATAGTTACAGTCTTGAAAACAAACTGCAATATATCATTGTTCTGATCATTTGTTAGAAGTGTGAAGACAATCACTGTTCCTGCCTTGCCATCTGTTCAGTAATTAAAAACAAATATGTTCTCTTAACCAAGAAATACCTGAACACTATAATCTAAATGGTCATTCAGGCAGAAGCCATATGACTGAATGTACAATAATCGGTGGTTTCTTGCTTCTCATAGCAGCGATCACAGTTCAAGATGAATGAGGCCAAGACATTCTTCATTCCAGCAACATAACGTTCCAAGAGGACAGCGCAATTCCAGCAACTATACACACAATTACACACACACACACACACACACACACACACCTGATTGCAGTCAACCTCCCTTAAGTGTGAGAGGAGGAATGACTCAACGCTCATCCAGTGACAAAGTGCATTTACTCCAATCCACACTTCACAAAGATGGTACAGTTGGGATTGGAGATATATATATATATATATATATATATTGATTTGTACTTAAATGTTCAGGTGTAGACAGCACCTCAGCATCATGTGAGTATTAACTGTCGCACTCAGAAACTGAGTATATTTGTCTTTCCATGTCATGGCGAACTCTTGAGGTTGTGTCTGGTTTAACACACAGTCATCTGTGAGATGGGGGTTGATGGACGGGCAGGTTTCCGTGTAAAACAGGAAGAGTAGCCCTGCCCTCTCGTCCACCGCTGCCTGGCCTCGGGCACCTAATTGTGCGTATCGCTTTCCTGACGGCAGAGCAGGTGTGTCCAGTCGGAGCGCTGGGGCAGAGTAACAGGGCGTGACAGCATGCGTAAGAACAGAAACCCCCTCAGAGAACAGGTCTAGCAGCAAAAGTGAGGTAGCTGGAGTTATCCACTTAGATAGGAATTATACAAGAGAGGTGACAGGTACTGCAGGTACTGAGAAAACCGATAAAGCAAATGATCATATGGGGGGAGGGGGGACCAAATACGCAGCTGATTGACCGATTCAAATAGGTTTGGAAATCTGATCAAAAAGTACGCCCGGAGATGGACTTTGGAACTATACACTCTTTGATCGTCATCATCATCATCAGTACTTTTCCAAATAAGAACAGAGTACATTTTGATGTGGCCGAAATTTCCTTTTGCATATTACACATATCTGATGGCTAAAAATAATGCACATTTTTCAGACAATCAGTTCTGACAAATCATTCGTACTTTGGGACAATAGTCTTGACTTTATTTTGTTTACAAAGTTAGTAGCACATAAAAGCGCAGTGCAGATCAAATCACACTGAATTCTGGAGATTTCATTTGGATGGGTCATTCTGTTTTTGTGGACATCCTTAAATTTCTATTTATGGGACTTTTACATGATGTTGCTGCCACCTGGTGGTCCTCTCCAAACGAAAGAAGTGAGTGAACATGCTCCAAAACTCACCATCTTTACACTTAACCAGAGAAAGCATTCATTTTAAAAATCACAGAGCCAGATGTGTAGATATCCCAAAATGAAAAATAAACATTTTGGCTTTCTCTAAAATTCAGTTGATAGAGAGAGAGAGAGAGAGAGAGAGAGAGAGAGAGAGAGAGAGAGAGAGAGAGAGAGAGAGGAGGCTGGGAGGTGCTGAGTGGCAGACAGGGGTAAAAGTGAAGGATGACCTGTAGGATTAATTGGAGCTGTGGAAGACAGTGTTGGTAAACCACAAATTCATTATGTGTCACAGAGCTACAGAGATGATGCAGAGCACTGTATATTCAATACATCAAGCTTGAGTCTGTATATTCAAATCCTGTCATGTCTGCCTCACACAATACAGAAGGGCATGTCTAAGTACATATTTAACGACCGTCATGTGGAAAGAGAATAAAAAGAGCAATAGAGCAAAGTTTTAAGTTACCCTGCTGTACAGATGTTAGGAATGAGAGAGATTGTGTGGTGTATGTCTCTAACAATTTCCACTAAATGAAAACAGAGAATAGTCTGGTACTCTTACTCTGTAATAGAGGATATTCACCATGCTGATAAAGGTCCCCTGGAAAAAAATGCAGAATAATTAAAAATATACACTGCACAGAGTGATGCAAGAGGTTCTCTTTCTTGCATTTTGATGATTCCAGAACTTGGTGTTTATGGGCTATGAATCAATGAAAATGCTCTCATCATTAATTTCATAAGAATAAATAGGAAAAACTGCCTCGTGAGCCGGTCTCATCTTTCAGTGTCTTAAATGCTTGTTTATTAAGAGAATTCATTTGCTCATGTTCAAATCATTCTTCTGCACATGATCACATCTTGGAAAAAGGTTCTTTGACATTCACAGCAGCGAAACAAGGACAGAGTCTTTAGCAATGTCTTTAAAGCAGTTTCCTCAGTCTTAAGTTTCTCCTTCCTTACAGTGAAGATCGTGGGGAAAATATGTCTCTGATAGTTGAGACATTAGAGAAGTGTATTTCAAAAAATGGCCATTTCTGGATGGGTCAGCTGGACAAGGTAATCACCCTGTCCTTGTACTTAAGAAGCTCCAAGAGTTTGCTTTTCGCCTGCACAGTTCGATGCAAAATTAAAGAAATAATAACCACCAGCACACACAACACTCTCCCATGGAGGCACCTGGAAATTAGCAGATGAAAGAAGAGATGACTGACTTTGCATGTAGTAAATGGTGTCTGTGCTAGCCTTTCCATTCCAGGATTGGCACAGGAGTCAAGGAGTAGCAGAAACTTACAAAAAAGTACTTTCAAATTGGTGCAAAAGGTGGTAAACAAATTAAGATGTTTCCATAAATGTCTAACAACTGTGTGTCTAAAAATACTGCTGCTTCTCAAATCACAAACAACTTATGACTGAGGAGTGGAAATAACGGCCAGCTTTTAAATTAAATCTTTGCGACATTAGATGGATGAAGGCAGAAGATTACAAGACAAAAATACATTCAAATCTCTAATCACCACAAATGGCCTAAATTGAAATTTGTACTCACTGGATTCACACAATGGCATCTCCATACTTTTCTCTTGGATATGCTATAGATTTTTTCAGATTTAGTTTACTTCAAGAATTTGTTTTAAGTCATGTTAGGTAGGGGAAAATATATTTAAAATCCTGAAAAGTGTGCTTATATTACACAATAACACATTCTTTTTTCTCTTCTTTTTTTGTATTTTTGTTTCTGTAATTTGGAATAATCTCTAGTACAGTTATTCGATTAGGGTCCCAAACACAGTCTTCCTCCAGTCCGCTGCGCACCATCCCACAGTTGGCTGGAACCCAGGCTGTATCATATCCTGCCTGATGCCAAGTTTTCTGTAGAGGGTGGCCTTGGCAATCAATTTTCTTTACTTTACCCACACGCACGCTGAGCTTTAGAACAGCCAGTTCCTCTTCTTCATGCAATGGGTATCGACTGGCTTTCTCGAAGCTGCGGCTCACATACACGCCACGACCCAACATGCCATCAGGTGAAGGAGTGAAGCCCTCCTTTTGGATCTTGAGAGCTTTCTCCATTGTTGTGCCATGGTACATGATGTATCTTCTCCGGCCCTTATGGTAAGTTGGTTGAACATCTTCTTCATACTCTTCATCCTCCATCCTGTTCAATTTGTTTATGTTCTACCCCCAGCTGTTGAAAAGTTGTATATGTAATCTGAGTCAATTTGGTTTACATATCTATGCAGTTTAATTTTATGTGACTTCTTTCTAAGCCTTATGATTACTCATGAAAGAAGAAGTTCTCATTCACGTGGAACTTGACAGTAAACACACGCAATGAAACTGTCACAACCCACATGATACCATACAGTTACATTCATCTTAGCAACCTGACTTGACTATGAGCATTTTGACCTTGATAGTCCAGTCAATGATATCCTTATATCAATGATATGATATGATATGATATGATTTAAGAATATCATGTCATATCACATCATAGTGATATCTTTAGAAATGTCCAAATTACGGTCAAGAACTGTTTTTCATTAGGGGTTACCACTTCAAGATTTAAAATTATTCACTGGGCCCAAAACTTAACTGCAGAACATTTTAACTGATAGAAAATTTAATGTCATTTCCAAATCAAAGGCATGTTGAAGAGCACCTCATCTATGCAAAGTATCTAAAAATTTCCTTTAGGAAAAACCCAAGGACTTAGATACTACATACAATGAACAATATCGAGTAAATAACAGGACTAAGTGACTATGTTGTTGGGATTTATTAAACTTCACCCTTAGAAATCTACTCTCTGATTCACGTTACCGAAGAACTGAGCAGTAGACACACATTCATTTGTTTAGCCCTGGAACATAGTTCTGAGAAAGTGACAATCTCCAGAAAAGAAGTGTGCTATCTTTGACTTCTCTATCTTTGATGCTCAGATAATTGTTCTGCTTCACCAAGAGTGAATCTGAGAAACAGGTGTACACAGTATGGTACCTTTAAATGGTATTTTTCAGTTATATCTGAACTTTAAACATGTTTGTAACTTGATTGCTGAATGTACAGAAAGCATTGAGAAATCCAACTTACTTCCGCAATGACACAACATGGGCTAAGCTCTAGGGACTCATTATTCTTGGAGATGCATTCTTTTACTTTCACTTACAAAGTTGTATGGAGCCACACTTTTGCCATAATAACACCCATGATAATTGCTTATATAATGACTTACAAAATCTGGCATTAGTGATTGAATAATTGTATAGTGATTAGATAATAGAATAATTCCATCATATACTTTCCAAAAAAAAATTAGACTATTAAATATCCAAAAAAGTAATGTAAGGAATACTTCTGAATATGGTTTGCCACTTCAAGGTTTAACATCATTCATAGTGCCCAAACCTAGTTGCTGAAAACTTCACTGCAGAGCAGATTAATTTGAAATTTGAAATTAGAAACTTAAAATTTGACATAATTTCCACATTTAAGAAATTTGATGCTAAAGATGCTCCTCATACCTACAAATGATATCCTTGAGAAAAGAAAAACACAACCGGATTCCACAGATCGAATATTGTCAATCAGAAAACCCTTTTTTAGTTACATTTTTCTTTTTTTATGTACAGATCTCATTGGTAACATGATTTCTAAACGTAGAGAAAGCTCAGAGAAATCCAACTTACCTTCACAGCGATCAAACAAAAAGTAAACTAAGGAAACATTAACAATGGGAAACACATTCTTTCACTTTCATACTGTGTAGGCAGGGCCCACAAACGAGGAAGAACTTGACTGGATGAAATATGTAAATCTGATCAACTATAAGCTGAGCATGTGCCCATGTTTTGGAGTCTGATATCTGGCAACACTGGAGCTGTAAAATAAAAAAATTAAACTACCTGAAAAAAAGCTAAGAGAAAGCTTGTTGGCCATAACACATGGCAGATGATGTTGTAGTATATCACACATAACACTCTCTAGTTAAATATTGTACCAAACACCTCAGAACAGACTCTACTAAGATTATTGATATCTTTACTGCACTTTGGGACTGACTCCTTGGTCAGAAGTACATCAGCAATGCCCCTTGCTCTGTGTATGCATGCTATCGTACTACAGGTCATTTCTGGTTAATTTTTCACATCCTGATGATGTGGAGGTATGCCTGCAACCATGTCAAGTAAGGCAACATCAAATATACCATAATGAGATTAAAAAAACATATAACACAAATACTATGATACATATGATAAACTGTACACACAAATTATACACATAACTGCAAACAGGATATGCTGGGCAAACATTAACTGACAGTTAAAATACATTATATATTATGTTTCCTTTTGTTCAAACACAGTACGTCCAAACTCCATTTATCACCTGCAGTGAACACACATCACTCAACTGCATGACAGCTGTGGTCCATTTAATTCTTCCTTGTGCAACCATGGATGAAATACAAAAGAAGACAAATAAAATGATCCAGGCCACAGCCACACAATAGGCTTACACAATAACAAACAGTGGTAGATATGAAATAACTAATATGTCAAGCAGAAGAAAGCAGAACATTGAAAAGGGTACGCACATATGACTTCCCCAAAGCGGTGTGAAAGAGTTTAAAACAATAGCAATTTTTTGGATATGTTGTTATTTCAACTCTAAAATGCTGCAGCTTTAAAACCCAGTATGAACAGAAACAAACATCTAACATATCACAGCTGGGCTTGCATGACCACATACTGTCCTGCTAGTATCACTCTTCTCTCCTCATTTTACCCCATTTTGTCAATAAGGAGCTTCCCTGAACATGACCAGCAAAGTGATGTGCCCTGAGTGAAAAGTAGGAATATGTTTAATAGTAGTTATTTGTGTTTTTTTTTACTTTAGAGGTAATCTTAACTGTTATTTCCTAACTGTGATTACTAATTTTCCTTTGGATATGCCCACGGCAACCCGGTCTTAATCAAGTGTACGTTCTGAGAATAGGACATATTTACAGGAACCTTCTCTGCATTACCTTCAACAGCACTGATAAAGCCTCCATCACATTAATAACTGCACCATGAAATTTGCAATCAGTTTCTCCTCCTAAACTGCTGAGCAGACACACTCATTTCAGTCGCGTAAATTTTGCCTGTAATTAGTAGGCTGCCACATATCAACAAATTAGCATGCTACCAAGGTCGTGCTTAGTTTTAATTATGGCTGCATTATTGTTTCCAGGAGTAATGTCAGGGTGCTCCTCTGCCTAAACAGTTGGCGCCTGAAGTAACCAGCTTTTGTGTACACAATGAGTGTTTTATGTATACGTTACATAGTGGACGCTATGGACGTATTTCACCATAATCCATGTTTTGCTGTTAGGGCTGACATCTTTGATTTGTGAAAAACTGGGACACTCAGAGGATTTTTTTTTTTTTTTTGGTGGGGGGGGGGGGGGTTGAAACCATACATGCAAATATACTATGTTAACAGTTTGTCGGAGAAATAATATGCTTCCTTAAGATAATCATTGTAACAGTCATGATAAACACTGTAACAATTATGTAATCATTTTTATAGGGGTGAATCAATGTAATCATTTGTATTAAAAGTTGTAGCTATACAATCTTTTGTATTACAAGAAATATCAAGTGTTCAAAAAGAAGCGGTCTGTGAGGCCCTTTAGGGGCTGCATGTGTGATAAGGAGGGGGCCTCTGCCGTTGTGGTCATTAACAAAGCATGCGGACGGTGAAACATTCAAGGTTACATGGTGTGTCTTATTCCACTAATAGGAGAGGCAGTAAATATTGGTGACAACTTCTTTGTAAAGGGAGAATGTGAAATAATGACATATTGCAGAGTGGATGGGGAATCTGTGAGGCTGGGCCGGCAGGGGAACCCAACCACAAAGAGATGAGGCAATGCGTATCCTTTTTCGGGGAATTAATAAGAATAAGAATCGGTGATTTCCGAGGATTGCTTCGTGTTGCATGCTGCATTGAGTTCATGCAATAAACGTATACTGCATCGGACTCTGAAGACTTTGATTAATTATGTTGAACGTAAGTCAACAGTCTTGTGAGAATCTTAGCCATATCTGGGCCAGGCTAAGCATTCTCTCTCACAAGTTGTAGGATTCCCCATTGAGAACGGGTCTCCTAGGGTGGGCCTTACTTATTCAGCAACGTTTTCCGTCTTCGCCCAGTCTGAGTTGTATGTTTTAAATCGTTTTCTTCTTTGACGCTGGTGGCTCGTCCGATTTTGTTTTGTCATCGTCCTCGTCCGTCTCTGCCCCCAGTATATAAAACCTACAAAACAAATAGTTCTTTTTTTTTTTTTTAAACTAATGTTACCTCTAGCTGGCAACTGAACTCACTGTGGGGTCGTGGATGTGGATGCGCGAGGAAGACCGACATCCCGGGCAGCTGTTAAGCAGGTAGGGTTTCGTATTTCTGCTACTGTGAGCTTGAGCATTTTCTGTTCTGTCTTAAACACTTTGTAAGTTTAGAATTTATAAATAATAATAATTTTGCGGGTTGATAACTCATCGCTCTGATTAGAAGTTGACATCACTTGACAGTAAAAAAAGACAAGGAAGTAATTCGCGAAAAAAGAAAAGAGGGTGTGGAAGACGCAGTGATAAATGTTAAAAAACTGTTCCTAAATATATCCATCTCCTTTCCGGCTCGTTCATCTGAAGAATGAGACATCCACCCTTGAACGAACCACAGACATAGCTTACACTACCAATCAAATCAAAGTATAGACGTGGCCAATCGTCGCTGTGTTTTAACCGCTTTTAACAGTTTTCGGACACAGGATTGGACGTATAAATATAACCAGGAAGAAATCAGAATAGGAGTAGAAGAAAACCAAATGTGGGTTTTACTTGAAACCATGAAATTCTAAATTAGAAGTGCATTTTGACATAAAATGGGACAATTCCTCCCTCGGGACAGGATAGTCGCTCAAAACAGAGAACAATCCCGGAAAAGCCAGGACGGGTGGCAACACTATTTGCTGTACGTTCTGCACACGCAGGTATTGTGTACCTTTCTTAGTAGACACCAGCCCTTTAAGAAAGAGCGTTTTCTTGGTTACTATAGCGACGTTTGCTATTTGATTTTCGAGCTGTCTAGCTTTGGTTTGTGCTAACACACGCGTTCGTGTAGTCAAAGAGAAATTATCCGTCTCTGTTTTCCTGCAATGTCTACAACATATGTACAGATGAGCACACATCCTAAAATCTAGCATAAACTACAAATATGCACTAGAGTCAAACTGGTGAGTATGTTATATGATGTGACTTTTGCTTTTCACTGATTATTTATCTTTATTTGGTATACAGCAGCAAAGATTAGTACCAGGACAGCTCTGAAACAACAGAAAACCTAGTGTCTCTACATGGAATGGGAAGAGGATTATTTCCTTGCAATATCTAACTTGTATGTCTAACTAAATGTATGTGGCTCATCTGCAGTGTGAGCATCTCACTCACTAACCGCACAAAGCCATTTCACATCCACATGCCAAATATTCAAGAAGGGACTTTTCTGCCAGAAGTAAAGAGCTAAAAGAAAGTCACAGGAACTGAGATCATGACTACCTCCACAGCAGTCTGTTTTTATGCGGACAAAGTGACATGGCAACAACATTAACATCATGTTCAGTTAGGATTAGTCTGGCATTCTTACTTTGTAATAGAGGATATTCACCATGCAGAATGATTAAAATATAGGCCTACACAGCATAAAGTGATGCGAGAGGACCTCTTTCTTGCATTTTGATGATTCCAGAAGTCGGCGTTTCTCAATGGAAATGCACCTTTTAGGTTCATATCCTTCAGACAGAAGAATTATGAACTATTTCTTTTAGTGCAATTAGGCTAGTCTTGTTCAGAAAATCAAGCGTAACAAAGACTTAAACAGCAGATTCCCTGTCTTTGTAAAAACCACAAAGGTACTGTAATTTACCTGTCATCTGAAAATACAATTTGATGGTACGATCAAGGGAGTACTCTCCCCGGATGTGGAAGAATGGGACCCATGGCTGCGTTGTTATTGTGCTGGTGCTATAGAACAGGGAGGCTAAACTCACCAGAGGATGCATGTCTGAGAATGCCCCACATACGAACACATGTGAAACCAGCTGAACTGTGACCTAATTGTGCAATATTTAACAAATAAATGTATATTTAAATTGCAAAAAACACAAGTTCCCAGTACTGACAAATCAGATCCTCATGAACTTATTGTTGAGTCATTGTTTCCTTAGTAAAAATCACTCTTAGAAGTTTTAGACTGCTTATAAGAAAACCAAAGTGGCTTGAATAAAGTTAAAGAAATCATGATCTAAAAATTCAAGTATAAGACCACTGCACACAGGGTTGAAATATATAGTTGCAAGGTTGACGCTGCTTTGTTGGTTTAGCACAATAAACTGAATGGAGGGAGAACGGAGGAAACCTTGACTGTGGCTCTGAAGACCTGTGGTAGTTAGATGTATTTAGTACATGTTGTACCCTCCATGGTATGAAATAAAGAAGTCTAAAATATGCTGCATTCCCCTCATCCTGTTTGATATCTGAGACCGAGTTTACTCAGAGACTGAATTAATCGATTATTTATTCCTCCAGAATGTGACACATAAGGAATCCATAAGAATGAATGTAAATGATCTTTCCAAATAACTGGCAGCTCTACTTGAATTGAGAGGAGGATTTACATATAAGACTGAAATGAGACTTTGAGCAAGAAAAACAAAAATAGAGACATATGTGGTTAGAGATAAAATGGGCAAAATGTCATTCAAGGCATGAATTGACCTTAAATTTTCACCTCTGTTTTATTTCTATTTAGGAGAAGAATAGAGACACAACACAGTTCTACACAGTTCTGCACAGTCCTGGTTCTCTTTCAAAACATACTCACGTAACTATGGTTTGTGGACTATGAATCAATCAAAATACTCTCATCATTTATTTCATAAGAGTAAATTGGAAAAACAGCCTTGTGAACCAGTCTTATCCTACAGGGTCTTGAATGGCTTATGTGGTTTATTAACAGAATTCTGTTCAAAGTTTATTTCAGAGTTAAAGCAATGAGACAAGGACAGGCTATAGTGCTGTCTTTAAAGCAGTTTTCTCATTCTTAGGTTTCTCCTTCCCTAGAGTGGAGATGGTGTGTGTGTGTGGGTGTGTGCATGTGTATGGGGGAGGGGTGGGGAGTGTTATTGAAATACCAGAGAATTCAACATTTTTGGCAAGAGTCAGGTGGATAAGGTAATCACCCTATCCTTGTATTTAAGCAGCTCTTAGAGACAGTTTTGAATCTGCACAGTTAAATGCAAAATTAAGTTAATAATCTTTTTATTATTATAATCACCACCACTTCCACCTCACATTACTCGCCTATGGAGGCATCTCGAAACTGGCTGATGAAAGAAGAGATGTTTGACTTTGCATGTAATAGAGGGTGCCTGTGCTAGTCTTGAATTTCCAGGACTGGCACAGGAGTCATGAAAAAGTGAAGGAATTGACTCTTTCACATTGGTGTAAAAGGGAGTAAAACAATCGGACAGAAACGACAAACAACTTATGACTTAAGAGTGGAAATAAAGAAATAAAGCAAAGTTTTTTAATTGAGCTTTTTAAGGTTTTGTGATATTAGATGGACAAAGGTGAAAGACAAAGACAAAAATTGGTTGCATCCTCCATTCTGTTCAAGTGGCTTGTGTTCTGTTGAGAGGTTTTGTAATCTAAGCCAATTGGGTTTACATATTTATTTGGTTTAATTTCATGTGACTTCCTTCTAAGTCTTACGATTGCTCACAAAAGAAGAAGATCTCATTCATGTGGAGCTTGCAGGTAAACACACCAAATGAAACTGTCATAACCTATATCACTGTACAGTCACTTTCATTTTAGCAGCCCCTCTTGGCTACAAGCATTTTGACCTTGACAGTGCAGTCAATGATATCCTTATATCATATAGATATTTTGAAAAAATTTCCAAATTAAAAAGGTCAGGAATTGTTCCAGTAGAGCTACTACTTCAAGATTTAATATCATTCATTGCGCCCAAAACATTTTAAGTGATAGGAAATGACACCATTCCCAAATCAAAGGCATCTTAGGTTGAAGAGCTCCTTGTCAGACACAGGATTTGAACCCAGGTCACCAAAGTGTTAGTTCAATTGGTTTATTACAAGAATAAAAACTAAACCCCCCCCCAAAAGCACAGAAAAAAAACAAGCAAAAGACAAAAAAATCCAAAACAAGGAAAAAGCAGTATGCAGGCAGAAAAAGTCCAATACAAAGTCCAAAATCAGAATCCACAAAGCAGGCTAGAGTCAGGTTTGTAAAATCAGTCAAAATCAGGCAAACAGGTTGATAAGGGACAATCCAAAAGAGATTACCATGAACAAGCAGAGTTTTACCAGACACACAATCCAAAAAACCACAAAGAACAAAAGGCTTAGAACTTGAGTGACACAAGGAATCACAAAGACTTAGCAAAGACAGAGACAGAGGACTGAGCTTAAATACACTGGGTTAACAAGCAAACAAAGCACATGACAGAGACAATAAGGTACAGGTGAGCCAGGTAACGAGAGGGCAGGGTCAACATAACTAGGGCAACAAAGAGTCTATGGCGACCTCTAGTGGTCAGAAATAGTCCAAACCGTGACACTCCTCATCTATACAAGGAAATTCCTTTGGAGAACTACAAAGACTATTAGATATTACAGACAGTGAAGCATATCAATTAGAGAACAGAAATGTGTGAATAACAAGACTGGGTGACTCTATCTTGTCAGGGCTTATTAAACTCTACCTCTGAAAATCTGCTCCCTGATTCAACTTGTCAAGTTCCCAAAGAACCGAGTAGTAGACTCGCATTCATTTGTTTAGCCCTAGAACATGGTTCTGAGAAAAGCCAAAATCTCCGGAAAGAAAGCGTACTATCTTTGATTCCCCTTTGCTCAGATAATTGATCTGCTTTACCCAAAGTGGTCCCGAGAAACGGGTTTACACAATATGGTACCATTAAATGATATTTTACAATTATATCTGTGCTCTGAACATGTTTGTAGCTTGATTACTGAATGTAGAGAAAGCACTGAGAAATCCAACTCACTTCCCCAATGACTTAACATGAGCTAAGCCCTCGGGACTCGATATTCTTGGAGATACATTCTTTTTTTTTGTAATACAAATTTTGTTATTGATTTTGAAAAGGTTGGTACATGACAAATCAACATTTGAACTGAGACACTGCTCCAATGACATCACCAATAGAACTAAAATGGCTATAAAATAAAAGATCCGTACAAGAGAGGATACAGCATTAGTCATAGTCCGAAGAGAAGGAGGGAACAAAAAGAAATAGAATAGAATAGAATAAATGAATTCAAAAATATAAAAATGAAAAAACAAACTACTCGGGCAGGCAAACACAGCAATCATATTTCAGGATCATCAGACAGTGTAATATAATTCCAAAAATAATCCCAGCTTGGTCCCTTCTCATGGTTTTTGTCAGTCATCCTGCTCAGCATGGATTCATATGAGGCGATTTTTGTCATATAATTGACCCATTCTTTCAGTTCTGGGGGTTTAGGTGTTTTCCAATGCCCGAGTATTGTTCTAAAAGCAGTAATAATACCAGCCATAACAACCGAAAATTCCTCTGTTGATAGATCACAAGTACATAACCTATCTCCTAATAAACACACTTTTGGAGATACTGGCAACACCTTGCTCAGCCATTTATTCATGTGTCTTAAAATTTTCCTCCAAAAGGGCTGAATCACTGGGCATCCCCAAATACAGTGTGAGAATGTGCCAATTTCTTCCTCACATTTCCAACATGAATTGCTTGTTAGTAGACCCATCCTATGTAATCTGCTTGGTGTCCAATAATACCTGTGTATTATGGAGATACATTCTTTTACTTCCATATACAAAGTTGGGAGGGGCCACACCTTGGCCAGAATAACTTCCATAATAATGGTCCATATACTGATTCACAAAATCTGCCCTCAATGATTTTATTATTTTGGGAGTTATTATTATTCTATTATATATTTCCAAATAAATAAATAAATAAATAAACAAACTATTAAAAGTCCAAGAAAGCAAGGTAAGGAATTCTTCTGAATATGATTTCCCACTTGGAGGTTTAACATAATTCATAGGGCTGAAACGTAATTGCTGAAAAATTCATTGCAGAACACTGTAGCTGATGGAAGATTTTCCATCATTTTCAAATTTAAGGAATTTGATGCTGAAGAACTCCTGATACATACAAATGATGCCCTTGAGGGGGAGGAAAAAAATGCAGTTGGATTCCACAGACTGAATATTGTCAATCAGAAAACCCTTTTTTACTCACATTTTTCCTCTTATCACATTGATAGCATGGTTTCTAAACATAGAGAAAGCACTGAGAAATCCAACTTACCTTGACAGCTATCGAACATAAAGTGAACCCTGAGTAAACAACTGGAACACATTCTTTCACTTTCATACTGTGTATGCTGGGGCCCCAAAAATGAGGAAGAACTTGACTGGATGAAATATGTAAATCTGATCAACTATAAGCTGAGCATGTGCCCATGTTTTGGAGTCTGAGGTCTGATAACACTGAATGTTTAAATTGGAATAAAGAAATTAAACTATCTGGATAAAAGCTAAGAGGAAGCTTGTTGGCCATAACACATCGTAGAGGATGTTCTAATATATCATACATTTCAGGATTATTGTTCACACCTTGCATGGACTGGCACAGGGGTCACACACAAGTAGAGGCTTACAGAGGTACAGGGAATTGGCTCTCTCAAATTGGTGTAAAAGTGAGTAAAAAAAATTGGACAGAAAGCACAGACAACTTATGACTTAAGAGTGGAAACAAAGCCCAGTTTTTTAATTCAGTTTTTTAAGTCTTTGTGACATTAGATTGACAAAGGTGAAATATGACGAGGCAAAAATATGTTCAAAACTCTAATCACCACAAATGGGCTGAACGGAAATTTGTACTCACTGGATTCACAAAATGTCTGTCTCCACACCTGTTTTCTCAGATATGCTTCAGAGTTCTTTCATGGAACAAGCATAACAGGTTCAGTTTAGTTCAAGAAGGAGTTTTAAGTAGTGACAAGTGAGAAAAAAGATATTTCGGACCATGAACAGTGTTTTTATATTACATAATATGGTGATTCTCGATGATTCTTTTTTCGCTGAAAAAGATGATACTTTTCTCTCTTCTTTTTTTGTATTTCTGTCTCTTTAATTTGGAATAATCTCTAGTACAGTTATTCGATTAGGGTCCCAAACACAGTCTTCCTCCAGTCCGCTGCGCACCATCCCACAGTTGGCTGGAACCTAGGCTGTATCATATCCTGCCTGATGCCAAGTTTTCTGTAGAGGGTGGCCTTGGCAATCAATTTTCTTTACTTTACCCACACGCACACTGAGCTTTAGGACGGCCAGTTTCTCTCTTCCTTTGTGCAGTGGGTATCGACTGGCTTTCTCGAAGCTGCGGCTCACATACACGCCACGACCCAACATGCCATCGGGTGAAGGAGTGAAGCCCTCCTTTTGGATCTTGAGAGCTTTCTCCATTGTTGTGCCATGGTACATGATGTATCTTCTCCGGCCCTTATGGTAAGATGATTGATGGTCTCCTGCATTTGATGCCATTCCTAGATCAAAGGCATCTTATGTTGAAGAGCTCCTCAACTATACAAGGAAATTCCTTTAGAGAACCACAAAGACTATTAGATATTACATACAGTGAAGCATATCAATTAGAGAAACAAAAATGTGTGAATAACAAGACTGGCTGACTCTATCTTGTCAGGGGTTATTAAACTTTGGTGTTATTAAACTCTGAGTAGTAGACTCGCATTCATTTGTTTAGCCCTAGAACATGGTTCTGAGAAAAGCCAAAATCTCCTGAAAGAAAGCGTACTATCTTTGATTCCCCTTTGCTCAGATAATTGATCTGCTTTACCCAAAGTGGTCCCGAGAAATGGGTTTACACAATATGGTACCATTAAAAGATATTTTACAATTATATTTGTGCTCTGAACATGTTTGTAGCTTGATTACTGAATGTAGAGAAAGCACTGAGAAATCCAACTCACCTCCACAATGACTTAACATGAGCTAAGCCCTCGGGACTCGATATTCTTGGAGATACATTCTTTTACTTTCATATACAAAGTTGGGAGGGGCCACACCTTGGCCAGAATAACTTCCATAATAATGGTCCATATACTGATTCACAAAATCTGCCCTCAATGTTTTTATTATTTTGGGAGTTATTATTATTCCATTATTTATTTCCAAATAAATAACTAAATAAATAAACTATTAAAAGTCCAAGAATATATATATAATATAATAATAATATAATTTACCTCAGTGAGGTAAAAAATGATACAAATAATGCCCTTGAGGGGGACAAAAAAAAAAAAAAACGTAATCGGATTCCACAGACACTTTTTTACTCACATTTTTCCTCTTATCACACTGATAGCATGATTTCTAAACATAGAGAAAGCACTGAGAAATCCAACTTACCTTGACAGCTATCAAACATAAAGTGAACTCTGAGTAAACAACTGGAACACATTCTTTCACTTTCATACTGTGTAGGCTGGGGCCCCAAAAATGAGGAAGAACTTGACTGGATGAAATATGTAAATCTGATCAACTATAAGCTGAGCATGTGCCCATGTTTTGGAGTCTGAGGTCTGATAACACTGAATGTTTAAATTGGAATAAAGAAATTAGACTATCTGGATAAAAGCTAAGAGGAAGCTTGTTGGCCATAACACATCGTAGTGGATATTCTAATATATCATACATTTCAGGATTATTGTTCACACCTTGCATGGACCGGCACAGGGGTCATGCATAAGTAGAGGCTCACAGAGGTACAGGGAATTGGCTCTCTCAAATTGGTGTAAAAGGGAGTAAAAAAAATTGGACAGAAAGCACAGACAACTTATGACTTAAGAGTGGAAACAAAGCCCAGTTTTTTAATTCAGTTTTTTAAGTCTTTGTGACATTAGATGGACAAAGATGAAAGAAGGCAAGGCAAAAATATGTTCAAAATGGAAATTTGTACTCACTGCATTCACAAATGTGAATCTGTGTCTCCACACGCGTTTTCTCAGATATGCTTAAGACTTCTTTCATGGAACAGGTAAAACAGGTTCGGTTTAGTTCAAGAAGTGGTTTTAAGTAGTGACAGATGAGAAAAAGTCTGGTCTGAAACAACAGAAAAACTACAGTCTTTATAAGAAATGGGAAGAGGATTATTTCCTTGTGATGTCTAATTTGTATGTCTAATTAAATGTATGTGGCCATCTGTCATAAAAGCATCTCAGTCACTAACCTCATAAAGCATCTCACAACCACACACTAAATATTCAAAAGGGACTTTTTCTGCTGAAAGAGAGTTACAAAAAAGAGGCACAGGAACTGAAATCCTAACTACCTTTACAGCGGTCTGTTTTTATGAAGACAAAGAAAGTAAAAAGCTAAATTAAGAAGTTGTTTCTGGACAGAGAATTCGTCAAGGTAACATTGAAGCAGCTTGATGTTAATTGAAACACTGTAATCTTTTTCAAAGCTTCAAAGAGTGCTGAACAAACTCAGGACAATGATGACATGGAAACATGCTTTCCCTGCTGGCTACTGAGTCTGAGTTAGTGAAGGCATTCAGATTTGATATATATTGCTTGTTTATGTGGTAGGTATAGTGACAGTTTCCAGGCCCATGTGGTATAAAGTGCAGTATTTTATTGGCAGCATTGGGTCTTACATGTGTCAGCAGGATGCGTGTTCAGTCAGTAGTTTTAGCAGTGGCCATTATGGTCTTGTGAAATATATATATGTGTGTGTGTGTGTGTGTCTTGATTCTGAAAACTTGTCAGGATGGGCAAATCGAGGCCTAAAATCAACATGAAAATCCTTGTGGTGTATTTCTGACATGAAATAATTTCCATTATGATTGATAGGGCGCCTGCTGTGCTGGGTGCAGTGGTGGATTTATCTCTTACCACATACAGTGACTCTTCTCCTGATCTTTTCTGACTTTTTTTCTGAGTTTTTCTGACCTTATTCATTAGCTTCAAGATGGCGTCACACATGGTCGCCTCGGTGTGTTGGTGCGTACTTGTCTGTTTTGTTTTGTTCATTCATTTAGTGTGCCACGAAAATACCTGGATGGTATATACAAGAGAAGAGATCCTGAACATCAGGGAAACAACTCGAGTGGATTTATTTCCCACTTTTCTTGCTACATCCGTGGATTTATTGGACATTATGGTCAAAGGTGCTCTTGCCCTTGCCTGAGCAGTGAAATGCAGGCGTCGGGGGAAACACGCTGGCATGCTGGTACGTCTCCAAGGGTGTGGTTTACGAACACTGCGACTGGGAATATTCCTCTGATGTGCATTCACTGAGCAATGAACTGGACGAATAACATTTGCTGGTGAATAAAAACAGAGACTTTCCCATATCCTGTGTTTAGTGCTTTACAGTGACGTGGCTGTGTGGATCTGTACCGGACTTGCCGCTGCAGCTGCACGGCTTCTAACTCTTCTGTGCTGATTGCGATACAGAGCTCTCACGCAAAGGGAAAGGTGGTGGGATTTGTTTTGTATCAATGATGGCTGGTGCAGCAGTGTAACAGTGATTTGGCACTACTATTCTCCTGACTTAGAATCATTCTTCATAATCTGTAAACCATTTTACTCCCCCTGCAAGTTTGCATCATTTATATTGGTCATTGTCTACAATCTAACGTGCGCAAAGCACAGCACATGATCACTGATCAGATACTGGATGTGGAGCGGACAAACCCGGACTCCTTGGTTACCATCCTTGGGGACTTTAACAAATGTAACTTAAGTCAGGATCTTCCCAGATACAAACAGTTCATTAAATGTCTGACCAGAGAGGAGAGCACTTTGGATCATTGTTACACTACCATCAACAATGCTTGTCACGCCATGACCTGCGCTGCAGTGGGTCACTCTGATGAGCAGGTCAAAAGTGTGGAGTAGTGATTCAGTGGAAGATTTGTGTGTGTGCTTGGACTGCACTGATTGGGACATTTTCCGGTCTGCAAACGATAGCCTGGATGCTGTGATGTCATATATCAGCTTCTGTGAAGACAACAGTATTCCAACATGCACCAGGATGAGTTATAACAATGATAAACCCTGGTTCACAGCTAAACTCAGACGGCTACGTTTGGAGAAGGAAGAGGCTATCAGGAGTGGGGACCAGGATGGATTTAAAGAGGCAAAATACTGGTTTGGCAAGGTGGTGAGGGAGGCCTAACACCTGTATTCTGAGAAATTTCTCAACCAATGACTCTGCTTCTGTCTGGAAAGGATTCCAACAAATCATCAGTTACAAATCCAGAACCCCACACTCTGTCAACAACCTAAGCCTTGCTAATGACCTGAAGAACTTTTACTGTTGTTTTGAAAGACAAAGGGACAGTCCTGACACCACCCACAGTGTGCACAGCCATCAGCTCCAGCCCACCGGCACTGCTACTCAACCAGCCATCAACACAATGGAGGCTGGGGCCACTACACATCCACTCACTTCAGACAGCCCTGTCCCAGGTGTAAATTGGTGTCTAGGGGTATGACTTAGGGATGTGGCATAAAGGAAACCCACCACCTGTGCTGGTTTGGGACTGTGTGATAACGAAAAGGACACAGACACAATAGCAATGTAGAAAAAAAAAGTGCAGTATAATAATAATAATATTTACAAGACAGTAATATTTACAAATACATACAAGAATATTTACAATAACAAATATACATAGGAATGGGGAGAAGAGGACAGACGGTGCCAAAAAAAAAGAAACAAGCAAAACAAAACCACCCTAAATTCCTACACCAAACACACACTGACTACAAAACCAAAAAGGAAGAGCCACAGGAAACCTAACTACACTGACTATCTAATAACAAAAACATATACAAGTGGCACCCGCCTCTAACCTATCCCTACACACAGTGAAACACTAGCGCGGGGATCCCCCACCTTACCTATCCCCCTCCCCGCGATAACCAAAGCCAACAAGCCGAGATGCAATTCCAGAAACGAAGTCAGTAAACGAAAAATACACAGTCAAACACAGTAAGGCAAGTTTGTAAGTAGCAAAAACACAAAAGCATAGAGTCAAACAACGAGATTGAAAACTAAACACAGCACATCCAGCTTCTTCAAATCTTGGTGCTCTGTGTCCGGTTGGTTGAGCCAAAGGGGGCACTCCCTTCCTGGTTGGTTGATTGGGGGCGAGGAGGTGGAGCGCAACACCAGGCCAGATGGGATGGACAGCGGTTCGCACCACAGCTGGGTACCTGTGTCAGGAGAGCGGAGAAGGGAGAGGGAGAAAAAAACAAGACACAGGACGAAACAAGACACACACAAATAAAACACACAGTGCACGAGGAAGCACATCTACAACCCCCTGACCATATGTACTGGTTTCCCTCAAGGCTGCATCCTGTCCCCCCTCCTCTTCTCCCTGTATACTAACAGCTGCACCTGCAGTCATGATTCCGTCAAGCTCCTGAAGTTTGCGTAGAACACCACCCTCATTGGACTCATTTCTAGTAGGGATGAGTCCACCGACAAGTGGGAAATTGACCATCTGGTGACCTGGTGCAGCAATAACAAACTGGAGCTCAGTGCTCTAAAGACAGTGGAGATGGTAGTGGACTTCAGGTGTGGCTCAGCTCCATCCTCCCCATCACTTTGAGTGACTCCCCGGTCAACACTGTGGACTCCTTCCCCTTCCAGGGCACCATCATCTCCCACGACCTCAAGTGGGAGCTGAACATCAGCTCCCTCATCAATAAAGCCCAACAGAGGATGCACTTCCTACAGCAGCTGAAGAAGTTCAACCTGCCAAGGACAATGATGCTACATTTCTACACTGCCATCATTCAGTCTATCCTCACTTGCTCCATCAGCGTCTGGTACGCTTCTGCCACTGCCAAGGACAAGGGCAGACTGCAATGTATCATCTGCTCTGCAGAGATGGTGATTGGCTGCAATCTGCCACCCCTCCAGGATCTCCAGGACCCTGAGGCGAGCAGGAAAGATTTTGGCTGATCCTTACCACCCCGGATGCCAACTCTTTTAAGCACTACCCTCTGGCAAGAGACTGAGGTCTATCAAGACCAGATCCACACACCACAAAAACAGTTTTCTCCCCACAGCAGTAGAACTCATCAATAAGCCCCCTGACCCCCACTGACATGGACACTGCACCTGACCTCCTCTGCACTTGATTTTTGTGGAAGTTTTTTTACGGGGTCATTTTTTGGAGAGACTCAGAAAACTTAAATTAAGAAGTTTCCCAAACACTCAGAATGGTGGTGCGTGGTGGGTCCAATAGGGGATGATAAAATTATTTGTATTAGTATTAGGATGGAAACCAGAATTGGATTGAGTTTAAGGCAGAAATGGTCCAAAACTAAAAGAAAAGGCTGTTTTTAGATGTAAATTCACTGCCATTGATGGTTGTCTGACATCATATGTTATCATATATCATGTCTTATCCCATTAATAAAGCTAAAAACCTTTGAAAGATAACCCATATCCTGAAGCTGAACAATAGTAGCCTAAACCCTTGTGTTTGACAACAGTCAAGTAGAATGTAAAATATGTACACAGAACCATGCCATCATCCCCCTCAACTTGGGGAAGCTGAGCAAACAAAAACCTTCAACGCTGCCATCCCATTACCCTTAATCTGGGGACTCTAAACCAGCAAATAAAAGAATGTGTGTAAAAACCAGCAGTGCCAAAAATTCTTGAAGTAAGCAGATTATGGAATGTGCATAAAAATGCAAAACTGGAAAAACTGAAAAAAATAGAAAACGTATATATTTACCTCAGTGCTATGAACCTAACCTTGCTGACACACATTTTTCTGTCAAAGATTTAGGTGCTGATGAAATATGCAAAAAATTCTGAATTTTGAATATGTAAGGGATTTAGAGCACTACAGAGTCAGTGAGAGCGTAGCCTACCAGGGAGCTTTTAAAACAAGAATTTGACATTTTAGCACAATTTTAATTTATGTTGGATATGGTATCTCTTTAAGCTGCTCTTGGCAAGTTTGAATTTTGGAGACACATGCGATACCTCCCTGCCATCCTACTCTATCCTGCTAATATATCTTAATATACATATTCTAATATATATCAGTTGATGTTGTAATCTTTGTTACTTCTGCCTTATTTATTGTTTGACATGAGTGAATTTTGTTAGTTCTGCCTGTCAAGGCTAAATGTCAAACAAAATTTCTGACGACAACTTTTTACATTGGGGATTGCAAAATACTAGCGCTCCTTGCGAAAGTGGGGCACCCCGGACTTGGACGTTATAGGTTCACCTCTGGTGAGCACCGGTATCGCCTTGATGCTCCCTGATGAGCAGGTGGGCCACCTCCAGATAGAAGAACAGCTTACATAAGCTATCTCCTCCCCCACCTTGGGCTCAGGAGGGCTGCTGAATGTCGAGCCCACCATCTCACAACCAACCAAGGGCATGGAAGGTGTAAAGCCAGTAGGCTCCTGAGTGGTGGAGCAGCATGCTCCGAAGACCAGAGGGAGGTGGCAGTTTCAGTTGTGCTAGTGCTCGGTGGTGAGGATGGCAAGCCGCATTGTGAGTGTCTGGTTAAAACGCTCCATCAGGCTGTAGCTTTGTGGGTGCGGGGGGTCATACAGGTCCTCTGCATTGAAGATGGCGCCAATGTCCTTTATTAGGACAGCCTTGAAATTCTGCCCTGTGTTACTATTTCTGCCTTGAAATTCATTGCTGTGTTACTCCCCTGATGCAAAACATATCCTCCATCAGTTTCTCCACTGTTATTGTGGCACTCTGATATGTATATGCCTTGGGTCACTTAGTGAGGTAATCAATGGCCACAAGACATAGTGATTACAGTGGTGCAGAAAGGGCCTAAGATATTGACACCCACCCTCTCTATGGGTGCCCTCACATTATGAGACTGGAGGGGAGCACTCGCTGGGTCCCTTCTTGGTTGTACAAGCATCGCAGCAGTGGACATGGAGCTCAACTTTCTGATGACACAGTACCCTCTGGGGCAGCGGGCACAGGGTCTTGTTGTTGCTGAAATGCGCAACATCCACTGGACTGTGAACATTCCACAGCATTCTTTCCTGCAGGGTACCAGGAGCTGCCACAACACTTCTTACCAGAGGCAGCACCTTGTAAATGGTGGTACACAAGACCATAGTGCACCACCGGGTTGTCCCATTAGGACATCATGGCAACCAGCCACGGTAACCAGCAGCTGAAGCTGCTCTGGGTCAGCCTCTTGTGCCCACCGCATCTCCACAGTGCCTGTGCCATGAAGTTCTGCCAGTGGCTCTTGTGCCATGGTCACCATTGTCTCCTCTATGGCTTCGGGGGAAAACTGGTGTCAGTGTCCATGATGAAAGTGGTGGTTGGGTCAGGAAAGGCAAAGCCTGGTGCTGTGCTGAAAGGCTCCTTAGGCACCTCACACTGAGCTGACTATTGGAATGCCACTGACTTGGCTGTTAGGTGATGAAGGGGTGCAGCAATGTTAGGAAAGCTACAGATGAAATGGTGGTAGTAAGATGCCAGAGAACTCTCATTCAGAACAGAGGTGATGGTCCCGTGTACTGATCTCCCTTGCCAGTGGGTTTGAATATTTTATAATTTCCCCCACCAACAATTTCTGAACTCATATGGAAGGAGAAAACAATCTTCAGAGATGTCTTTGAGGATATTGCTATTCAATATTAATTTCATATTGTAACTGGAATGACTGAAAATGTTTAAAAGTTTATAATGTTAAAAAAGACCATAAAGTAACACTGTATATTAGTATATTAGTATATTGTATATCAGTCCAATTACATAAAAAGGTTATGGTGAATTTTGTTCTTTTAATGGGAGGATATACAGTGTGAATTCTGCACACACAGTGACAAAGCTAGCTCGTGGCTGTCACATTTAGTGTGTCTTTTCCTGCTGTGTTAGTGATGATTGATGTATGTGAGTAGACCAGAGGAAGCTGACCTGAATCCATTGCGTTTCTGTATAATTATGCAGTTGAACTCCATTGATTAATTTTTACAGTACGTGCCATTGTAGTTTGAATGTGTTTTAAAATGTTTGAATATGTGTGGGATGAATAAACATGACTTATTTGCCCTTTTATTCTCACAAACTTTGTAGCCTATTGAATTGTCTAGAGGTAGGGTTTTGCGTACTGTGAAGCTGCATTGATTGAATATTTGATTCTAGAAGGGCAACAATTAGTGCAGAAATTTAATTAACTGCATACATTTCGTATTTGGCCCTGATTTGTTCTCTGCATGACTGAGTGAGTGATGATTAATGATTGTAACCAGATCAGAGGCAGCTTACCATTGATCTTAATCCAGGGCATTTTTTTGTATCTTATGCAGTTTGAGGAGGTATTAAATAAAAACAGATCAGACCAGCAGACTGTCTCCATATTCTGGAGTCCAGAACTTTCATTTAGACACAACACAGAGCAAAAGCCCAGGATAGCATAACACAAACACTTAATTTAAAGGTTTGAAAGTTACTAAAAATGAGATTCTCCACCATGATTAGTAGATAACACACAAAGAAGAAACTGTTGTATGTTGAATGTTGTATTTTTCTTTGAAAACAAATTAGCTGCTGTCAATGGTGATCTTGTTGAATTTGACCCCCAATTACACATATTTCCTGATGTGCAGATAGTCTACTTGTTGATGAATTGCACACTGTATGTGTCCTTATAAACAACTTACTCTAGGTCTGTAGAGCTATGCAGCAGACCTACACAATAACAAACAGCAGAAGATAAGAATGTAAAATTAGAATGAAACAGACCATTTAAAAGCATATGCACTTATGACATACTCAAAACAAGTGAACTGTATGTAAGGTGCGAATAATTAAAAAAAAAAAATTTCCAATTCATACTTCACTTGTTCTGGGGTGAAGATATGTAGTCTTCTCCAATATCTTGCACTAATGATCTTTTCCCACACTGTTCTTTAATAAATCTTCTATTCTTTGCATTTGTTCTCTTGTATCTCTCTCGCATCTCTCATTTTAATCCCAGATGCTTCTCCAATCTCTAAATCATGACTCATAACTCTTAGTATGTTGTAGTTCTTAGCACTACCTAACATTTATTCCAGAATTAATGATGCCACATGTGCTATGGACAACCACCACAGTGCAGAATCAGCCATACAATCAAAAGCATCATGGTCACCTCTGAAGGGTAGCTGGTTCACTCAAGCAACTCGACGAGGTGGCAAAAGTAAACGTAGAAGTAAATAGAGTTAAACTGACAACTATTTTTGTAAATTGTGAATGAGTGACCATTTTACTCTTACTTCAGTATTTTTCAGGAGGAATGCTTTAACTCTACTTACAATACTTTTTTTTTTTAAGTAAAAGTACTTCTGTTTTTACTTTTGCCACCTCTGGATGACATCAATTACTGATGACAAGTTGCAACTGTTCTGCATTGATTAAAGTTGTGATTTCTGTGCCAGTCTGAATCCGTCTCTCCTTGTCTCTGCAAATAGCTTCACAGATGTGGTGTTCTTTTGATGCTGGTTATTCAGACCTTTACCAGTGCCTACCACATGCTTCAGATTCACTAATCGTAAACGAGGGGAGAGTCTAAAATGCTTAACGTGAAGAACACTGAACGCGGTTTAAAGTACCAAACATGACGTGTAGACACTTCAGACTGCTCACACTTATAACTGTTCCATAGTACTAAATACATTCAAAAGCTTGAGAATGTAGTCAGAAGGGAAATATTTTAAGTACTGATTAAGCGTTCTCTCTGTGCATATGCAAAAACGCTTAAGGAGCTAGAACCTGCCTAAATAATAGTTCCACGATTATAGCTTTCCTTCAGCACTAGCAGTATCCAAAAGCTTGAGAATGTAGTCAGAGGGGAAATATTTTAAATATTGATTAAGCGTTTTCTCTGCGCATGCTGTATGTGGAAATGCTCAACGAGCTAAAGCACACAACCAGATCATTTTCGCTATCGACAAACCAATCAAATCCATTTAAATTATTATTATTATTATTATTATTATTTCTTTTTTTAATTTATTTATTTTTTAATCAGACCAAACATAATTTTATTTTTATTCAGGAGTTTTGTGTCTACAAAAAAAAAATATTGTGCCAGAGAACACTCACTCTCCAAGCGAGGACTGGTGATTGGTGGGAAGTTGGGTTGGTGACGCAGACAGACTGATTGAGGGCGGGCACTGGTGACTCCCAGGGTGGGACAGGCCCCCAATGCCAGCCAGTCGTGCTGGGACTGTCCCCTCCCAGGTTTTAATTTTTGTGGTGGGCTTCATTGCCCCCTGCCTGCACATCCAGGCAGTCCTACTTCCATATTGGAATTTTTCAACAGATTTTGTAGGGCTCATGCCAAATTCAAGTTCACTGCATATTTAATGCGTAATGCTAATGAACTGTTGTAGCATTATCAGGGAAAGGGAAGTGGTTTTGTTATATGTCTAGTAACAAAAGAGAATTCATAATTCAAAAATAGTACTTAGATGCCACCGCAGAATGAAATTTTTCTAAACTTGCAAACTCTTTTAATCTATGTAATGCACACTGTTCATGAAATGAAATGGTTGATGACTTAAGTAGTAACTTAGGAAACAGATTGGACAGCGTTGCACCAGTTAAGATGAAAAAGAGATCATGTAATAAAATATCACCATGGATAAATGACACTGTCCGCGAGCTTAAGAGACTGTATAGAACGAGCTGAACGGGCATGGAGAAAAACGAAACTAGAGATCCACTGTAGCGTTCTGAAGGAGTCTATTTCCACCTGTAACAATGCTATCCGCACTGAGAGAAGAACCCACTTTTCAAAGATCATTGCAGGGAATTGCGGCAACTCTAGGGTACTGTTCTCAACTACCAACAAATTATTAAATCCCACTTCAGCTTCTGACATTCTTAGTTTAGCCTCTTCCTCAAAATGTCAAGAATTTGCACAATTCTTGAACAACAGAATGATCTTAGACTCAGTGCTGCTGCAAACAAGGTCTCAGTTCTTATTCTCTTAGATTTGTGTGCTGCATTTGACACGATTGACCACAGCATTCTAATCAATTGACTTAAAAACTGTGTTGGTCTCTCTGAATAAGCTCCACGCTGGTTCCGAACATACATTACAGGGAGACAATTTTATGTTAGTCTTGGAGATCATGTCTCAAAAAATTATGACATATCTTTTGGTGTTGCACAAGGAAGCTGTCTTGGCCCCCTTCCTTTTTCATTATATATGCTACTGCTGGGTAATATCATCAGGGAACACAATGTTAACTTCCATAGCTATGCTGATGATACAGAATTATACAGCTCTGTCAAGCCAAGTGACATAAATGCATTATGCTCCCTGACAACCTGCCTGTCCGCAATCACTCAATGGATGAGTAATAATCTTTTAAAGCTGAACGAAGGTAAGACAGAAATACTACTAGTTGGCCCCAAAGCCAAAAGAGATGCACTTTCTTCCAGGCTAGGAAACTTAAGTCATCAAAATAAACTGGAAGTAAAAAGTCTGGGCGTAATTTTAGATTCAAAGTTTCAAATCCCACATAAGCAAGGTAACCAAAGCAGCCCTCTTCCACCTAAGAAATATTGCCAAAGTATGCCTGTTTTTCACTCAGCAGGATGCTGAGAAGCTCATTCATGCTTTTATTTCAAGTAGACTGGACGACTGTAATGCTCTATTAACTGGTCTTCCAAAAAAGTCAGCTGAGAAACTACAACTAATTCAGAATTCCGCTGCTAGACTTTTAATGCAAACAAGGAAGAGAGAGCATATTACCCCTGTTTTAGCTATACTGGACTGCAACTAAAAACATACCTTTTCAGTTTCGCTTATTATTAGCAATTGTCTCTTTTTTTATTATTGTTTATTATTAATTTTATTCATTCTTTAAATTATTTAAAACAATTTAAATTATCCTTAAATTGTTTTAATCTTTAATTTAGATAATCTTCCCTGTTTTACGCCCCTTGAATTGTGTGGTTTCTTTTTCATTGGTTTTTATTTCATTTGATCTATTCTTTTAATTATTTTTCCTTAAACCGTTTTATTCTTTAACCTGTTTTATGCCCCTTGGATCGTGTGGCTTATCTTAGTTTTTTTATTTTGTGGTCTATTAATTACAATTTTATTTTTATTCTGTTTTATATGCTGAAATGTAAAAGCACTTTGAGCTGCATTCTTTGTATGAAAAGTGTAATACAAATAAAGTATTTTTATTACTATTATTTGAGCTAAGATTTATGAAGCTAATATTAATGAGCTAAGATAGATTGGATTAGCAACTCTCCTATAAAAGACAGAGACAACACCTTTAGGGTGTTGTTAAACAGTACTCAATCTACACTTTCATTTATGATGTCAATAAAACATTAATGTTACTGGAAGAGGCAAAGTCACTGTTCAGTTTTGAATAAACAGATGTAAGGTTATCCTGTTAATGTCCACATATAAAAGGGTGAAACTTATCAGTCTTATAAAGGTTAAGGCAATATGACTCTTAGGAAATCTTGAACCAGAACAGAAACCTATTGTCTTCTTCTTGATTCAAATATGATTATGAATTGATGATAAAATTACTTAAACTGAAAATTTAAACCATAAAACACAACCATATAGTCATGTAATAAATTAATCTGATATTTGAAATGTGAGCTTTGTAAAATGGACTGTCCAGTCTGTTATTACTTGTTGAGATTTTGTAAAAGCAAAGCCAGTGTGCTACAACTGCAACAACAGGCAGAAAATATCAGTGCAAAAGAAGAAACAAAAGAACATTTTGTGTTGAGAACATACCTTTGTTTATTAAAGCCTGATATCACTTATGTAAATTAATGCTAATATCACATATCTGGTATAAAGTTCCATCTGGGAACTTTTGGGTCTTTGGCCATCACATTGTGGAAAAAATACAATGAAAATGCAACAGCAGATAGATCTGTTGCAGTCAGTATAAATATTATAAAACAGTTTTCAGCCCTTGACCAACAGTTTTCTGCTGAAGTTCTCCATTTTTTAAATTTACTTAGGCAGATGTGATATTAGAAGGACAGTCACTTACACTGGGGTTATTACTGACTCCACAAAGACATTGACTCTTCACTTTTACTGAGAAAAAGATTGAATTGTTTATGGTATAAGCTTAAGATGGTACTTGTTTTCAATCAAATTGCTGATAGTTCTGTTTAAGATTTTTTTAAATTACATATCAATGCAAAATTTGTTTCTGCTATTTTTTTATTACGTTTTAAAGTATGGAAGAATCTCTAGTACAGTTATTTGATTAGGGTCCCAAACACAGTTTTCCTCCAGGCAGCTGGGCACCATCCCACAATTGGGTGGAACCCAAGCTGTATTATATCCCTCCTGGTGCCAAGTTTTCTGTAGAGGGTGGCCTTGGTAATCAATTTTCTTTACTTTACCCACACGGACACAGAGCTTTAGAACAGCCACTGGTTTTCCTTGTGGACACAACGGGTATCGACTGGCCTTTTCAAAACTTCGGGTCACGTAGACACCACGACCCAACATTCCGTCAGGTGAAGGAATGAAGCCGTGCTTTTGGATCTTAAGAGCATTCTCCAAAAAGGTGCCATGGAACATGGTGTACATGCCGTGGCCTCTGCAAACAGCTGGTTCAAGGCCTTCATAAAAGCTAGCATTCTCCATGTCCTCCATAATGTTCAAATTATTTATGTTTATATTTAAATAGCTGCCAAATAGAAAAATTTTGATCAGAGTCAACAATCAGATAATGATTACTTTTTTTTTGCTTAAAGGTGGATTTGACAAAAAAAATTCAGAGCTACACAATAGCATGTTTTTTTGTTTTTTTTTAATAATTATACAGTTTGGAAGTTATGTTTCCTCTTGCTATTGTTTAGTTTGTTTTGGTATCAATATGTCTAAATGCAGAGAAATAGAACTTACCCCCACAGTGAACAAGTATCAAATGAGCCCAAAGGTGGAATTGTCTTTCGAAATAAATTGTTTTACTTCCTCCCTAGTTCATGTAGGGAGTGGCCACAGACACACAAGTAGGCTAAGTCAGACCAAAACAAAACAAAACAAAACTACACTAAGCTAAACGAGTAAATCTTTTGACTCTGACATTTGTTGTCTCTGAAGTTTAAAAATGAAGCAACAAATGAAACCAGCAAAAGAATTTTTTTTATCATATTTCATGTCAGATTAGTCTTCAGTATGTCCCATGTTACTGTTTGTCCACAGGAACATTACTGATATCTTTTGCTTTACAATTCCTTTGAGTCTACTCCATTACCTGTAAATCATACTGCTCAAAAGCATTCTTTTTCAAGGTTCTTTGTTAGAATAGCGAAACACTATGCCTATCAAGGGAAATTTTATTTTCAGCTGAGATTTCAGTTTTGACCCTAAAGTAATCCTGGTTGGAAATATTACTTTGTTATTTCTGATGTTAAAGTCTATGTCTGGTACAAATTTCCATAAGGGGTTTTCATAGAGGCTTTCAGTATCATACCACTCTAAAAACTGAAAATGCAGCACCAATCCCATCCACTGCACTCAGTGGAAATATATTAAAGCAGTGACCAGTAGCATTCTGAATCCATGGGGAAAATCATGAGCATATTTTTAATCAGGTGGCCTGTCATTCAGTTGCTTGAGATGAAATGACAAAGACATTGCTATAAATGGCTGACATATAGGATCTTACTAAATTTGCAAGACCAAAATCTCCAGAGGATTACTGAGAAAAGTTTTAGATTTCTCTTATGATAATCATAACAAAGTGAATTTACTTAAAGGAATAACAAAAGAAAAGAAATGGCATATAACACATTCTGAATGAAAGGTAACAGGAAAATTGTTGAACAAGCTCCAGGAAAACAATGTGAGGGGTGTGTGGTCAGGAATGATCACAGGTTTCAAGGTGAATGGGAATCAGGCTGAAGGAAACCTGAACAGACCCACTGGCCTTGCTTACACCTTGCATTAGAGCCGATTTTGGCGATCCGATCACAAGTGGACAGCTCTAAAGTACTTGGTGTAAACACACCCAATCAGCATTGAGGTTGCATCGAGATCCGATCGCACAGACCACATTTGGAGGTGGTCTGGACCACATATGACCACATTCTTTTAGCAGTGTAAACATGAGTGCAGTCTCGACCACATTGAACGACTGCCTACTCAACTGACGTTAAGGCAAATAAATCATGTTATGAGTACGGGTTAAACAAAACACTTCTGAAATGAATATTTGACCCCTGCTAGTAAAACACACTACAAATTTACGACAATAATTCTGTTCGTATAGACGTTTAATATACATCTCGTATCATCGTGTCGTCTACAATCAGTTTATTGAGCCGAGGTATGCGGGCAAGGTATGACTTATCCTCTGTTAGCGGGCTCGGTTGGCCAAACATATCGTAAAGGGATTAGATACACCACAAAACAGGAATTTCATTCTTTCAGACCTTACTTTTTAAAGTATGTAGTGTCTTTATCAGCAATTTCACAGTTTGGTGGCTCCGAACGTAATAGTATACATTAGTAACTGTTGACACAATTTGACACATTTCCTTTGAAAATGTCCCAGATTTCATGCTATTACGTATTTCAACGCATTTGGTCTTTGCAAATGGAAATGATGTATGTGTTTATTTGCATATAGAGTGGGAGGGTGAGATCCGATCGCAAGTGGTCACTCGAGACACGTGAGACACATGGATTCTAAAGCCACGGATTCTAAAGTGTAAATGGAACTAATTTACAGCTGTCCACTTGTGATTGGATCACCAAAATCGGATCTAATGCAAGGTCTAAACAGGGCCAGTGAGCTTAATGTGTTCCTCAACAGGTTCAGTACGGGACCCTCAGCTCCCTCCTCCCACTCCACTAGCCACACAGACCTTAAACCCTCCCTGTCCCCACAGCTGCTTCCCTCTCACACCTCCTCAGTGATCAGGACTAATGACTCACACTGTGCCTCCCCTCAACCCTCAACCCCCACCATGGACTTCAACACTGCCCCATCAACACCTCCCCCCACATCAGGAACACTAAGACCCCCCTACCTACCCCACCCGCCTGTCTGTTTCCAGCAGCCAGGTGAGGAGGCTGCTGGGGAGACTCCGCCAGGCCAAAGCTGCAGGTCCAGATGGCATCAGCCCCAGAGTCTTGAAGGCCTGCATGGACCAGCTATGCAGGATTTTACAGCACCTCTTCAACCTTAGCCTGAGCCAGGAGAGGGCTCCAGTGCTGTGAAAGACATCCTGCTTTGTTCCAGTACCAAAGAAGTCTTCTCCATCTGCCCTCAATGACTTTAGACTGGTTGCCTTAACATCCCACATCATGAAAGTCCTGGAGAGACTGGTTTTGGCACATCTCAGACCTCAGGTGAACACCTCTCTGGACCCACTGCAGTTTGCCTACTGCCCCGAGGTTGGAGTTGAGGATGCCATCATCTACCTGCTCCAGTGAGCCCACTCTCACCTGGACAAAGCTGGCAACATTGTGAGGATCATGTTCTTTGATTTCTCCAGGGCCTTCAACATGATCCAGCCTGCACTGATGCATGAAAAGCTCCAAAAGATGCAGGAAGATACCTCCACAACCTCCTGGATTATTGACTACCTGACGGACAGACCACAGTTTGTGCGACTGAGAGCATATGTGTCTGAGAAGGTGGTTAGCAGCACAAGAGCACCGGAGGGGGCTGTACTCTTAGCTTTCCTCTTCACGCTGTATACCTCAGACTTCCACTACAACTTGGCGTGGACAGGAGACTCTGACATATTAAAAGCATCTGTCCGTCTCTGGTTTTAGCTATTTGAAACGTAATGCGCTAAGCTAGCTGATTAGCTAAGCTAGATCTAGAGTATAGTAGTGCAGAGCAGCTAAGATACCTAGCTGTGTAGTAGTGTCAGAGGAAAAAATGTTTCTTTGTATGAAAAAACACTAACAGTTATGTAGCCATTTTTTTGTGTGAGTTAATCAACACATTAATTTTGTATTAATAATCAGTTTATATTTGCATTAAGAATTCACAACTATATAATCATATTATATTAAAGTAAATGGGTGAAGTTCTTTTATAAAGATGTGACCTGTGAATGGTGAATAGAAAAGGTATTTCGAGTTCATCTGTGTGCAGAGAGTGCAAACGGTCATGCCTTCGAGGTTACATGGTGTGAGCCTTTTTTGGAGGAAATGAGAAGACTGACTGTGTTGGAATATAGCCAAGGGCACTAAGATAAGATGCAACAGTGCTCACATTTATTCTTTGTATTTCCAACAGTATTCTCATTTATTTTTAGTTGAGACCAAGTAGATGTGAATTAAGTACATAATGATGTTTACATTTATTCTCTGTATGCCCTTTCATTCATTATGATCATAAGCAATAGCAGGAAACACCATCTTCACTTATTCCTTGTAAGCTCTTCTTAATTTTTGTATTTTATCATCGCAGGTGTTAGTGTGAGACACAACTCTTTGTATTCATCTTTGTTCATTTATCAATGCAGGTGCCAATGTAAAGGCAACATCCTCAATTATTTTTGACCTGGGTCAATTTCGGATTACGTCTTTAGGAAATGATGGTGTCCAGCAAGATAGGCAAAGAAGGTGGGAAGTCCTCTGAATGACTGTCTTCACTGTCATTGGATAATCTTTGATATGATTTTGGTATAACCACAGGTGATGTGTACCTGTTTGTCAGTTAACTCCCGGGACCTGACTCAGCTTGTTGTAAGCTGCTTTCAAGTGGTAGCAATAAACTTATACTGCACCAGACTCTTCAAGACTTCGACTGCTTTTTGAAACTCAGAATTCATTGAGGCCAGAAGAGAAGCGAATAAGTGTGGCAGTGGGACTCAGTCATATCTGGCCTTGACTTGGCAGTCTCTACCACAGTAGCTCTATCATTTATACTGTATTATTATTGTAAATGCAGCATCAGTGTCGTCGCTCATCCAGTATAATTTTTGGAAAGCAGGCTAATTTGAGATGCTGTATGTCATCTGTAAATTAAGGGGAGCAGTGTGATTTTCGTTTTTGTCAATGCAAATAGGAAAGTGTTCTCAAAGAACCACGAAGAAGACTGGAGGTCGAGAAGATTTAATCTTTGAAAATGAAGTAAATCTACTCTTTTTTGTTGTTCATAACAGGAGTTTAAACCTTAAAGTGTAGATGAAATTTCAAAACTTCAAAATTACGTGAATTAGGTATCCACTACATCTGCCTGCATGGTGGTGGTCGAGCATATGATTAACACAGTCAGAGTGACATGAGATATGAAAGCATGTGCTCAGGCAGTGGGCAAAGGGTGGAACCCTTAGTTGCTTCATTCCATTCTGCAAAACAATAAATGTCACATTAAGCGTTGCAGTAATGTTCTGAACATTTGCACTTTAGGACTTAATTTATTAGGCTACTATGTTGCAATCAAGTAGGACAGGTGCCGTCTCTTTTGTTTACCTTCTTTTTTGCACACCTGCTGTTGCCCTTTTATTTATTCGTGTTTGTAATAGTAAAATTAAAAAAATGGTATTTCCCCTGAAGATGGCACTGTTTCAGGGGGGGCGGGTGGGAGTCTGGAGATCTCGCCTAGGACACCAGAATGGCCAGAAACGCCACTGGATAAGTTGACTGGACTTTGAAACATACGTGCTAAGAGACAGACTTGGAATGACCCACTTTTTGCTCAGTGTCATAAAGACTGGTTTATGTTCTTCTCCTTAATTCTCAAGATTTCATTTGTGAGGAAGTACAGCAATTCAATGTTTCCATTAATGGTGCAGTTTGAGAGAATCAATCGATGGCACATCTCGGGGGAAGTTGAAGTTGATGTCCCTAGTCATTTCTAGTCTTTGATTGTCGGGAGAAACATTTCATCACCATGACTTTCTGTTACAATAAGTGAACGGACTACTTGCGGAATGATATGAAAGATGTGAATCAGAGGCGCAGAACCCTTTGCCAATGTCAGAGGTCATTAATTTTTTTCAGCGGTCATTATCAAGAAATATCGGACCTTTGAACGTTGGGATTGCCCATTCAATTCAGTGGAACATTCTGCAGCATTCTGAGGAACTGTGCAATAAATGAAAATAAACAGACCATTTACAACTACACTGAAGCACTGGGCTAAGATTTGCGAAGCTATTATTTATGAGCTAAGATTGACTGGACTAGCAACTCTCCTATAAAAGACAGAGACAACACCTTTAGGGCGTTGTTAAATGGTGCTCAACCTGCAATTTCATTTATGATGTCAATAAAACATTAATGTTACTGGAAGAGGCAAAGTCATTGTTCAGTTATAAATAAATGGATCTAAGATCATCCTGTTAATATTTACATTGCTTTAATGCTTATTTATTTTACTTAACAACAATTACGACAGAGATGAACAGCATCAACGGTATTTAGTTTTTCATATATCTTTAAAATGAAGCATTTATGCATATGGACACTCTTTATACATACAAATGACTCTTCACCATCATATATCCTTGATTTGGAAATAAGATCAAATTTGAAAACAGCTGGGATATATTTTTTATACTGCAGCAAGTTTTGAATACGTGCAGTGATCTCAGTTAAATGACTTTTATTAACCTATCAGCAGATTTAACAGTGGTGCCTATTCACCTGTAAAAGAATGATGGCAATGTGGAATTAAAAGAATTATTAGAATTTAGTTTAAATCTTGAGAGGAGTTTTGCTTCTGAGTGAAATATTTAATATATTAATGGCTATCAAAAGCATTAAATCACATTTGAGTGATGATTAAACACTAACATGACAATGTGTACCAAAGTCTAAAGCATATGTCAAGAGTAAATTTGATGGATAGCCTTTGTATGGTATCCCTTAAGTCCCAGCTGCTTCACACAAAATGTGTTTTCTTGACAGTATTTTTCTCCTCAAAGCTGTTTTCCCCTTAGAGCTATGAATGTATAACTGGCAGGAAGTTTGTTGCTATGTATCTTTCATCTTTCTGTTTCTGTTCATCACTTAAAATATCTCAGACGTCTGTTTATGAAATTGATGTGCCTTTTGTAGGACAGACTGAATATTGTTTTGAAATTGTTGGCATGTAATGTCTAAAAATATATTTTAAAAAAAGTATTTTCACTGCTCAAACAACATATAACTAGAAAGTTGAAAATGCCCCTCAGGTCTTTTTTCATGTCACTTTCAGTTTGTGCCACTTTTATCCAGTGACGGCTGGTGGTGATATTGGGTGAGTGGGCAAACAAATACATTATACCCATCAATGGTTCCAGCTGCAGCGACAGCAGCATCACATCTGAGATACCAAGTTACAGCAAGGACGCTATATACCTGGTTGTAGCAAGCGCTCTACAACAACACTACAGAGAAGTGCCCACAAGAATGGCCTGATGTCTCTCTCTCTCTCACACACAGACACACACACATTCATACCATTTGACTATTTTTCTCTGCACACATTAGCACATGCCATTTTTAACAAAAACAAAATATGCAAGAATGATGGAATGATAGGCTGCATGATAGAACAGAATGCTCCATCACGCTAATGCCCGCCATCGCCACAGTTGCCCACTTCTCTCTCCCCACTCTCGCACAAGTAGGTGCTATAGTTATGAGGCACCGTTGTGGACAAAAGTCGTGTGAAAATGCCAGAGCGAACGAACCCTTTTTGCAGGAGAGAAAGCTGCTACTTTTCATTTGCGTGTGCTATGGAATGGACAGCACGCATGGTCCACTGGATTTCTCTTGCCTGCTACTTTCATTCTCTCTGGCAAGCAACTTTCATTCACGTTCTGACCACTGGACCTGCCATTAGAAGGCTTCAATCTCCCTCGCAGGGTTTCAGTTGCTCTTGCGGGCTAACCAGAACTCCCTCGCCTGGTAACTGGATCTCTCTCATGCAAAAAGGGTTGTTCTCTCTCTCGTTTTTCGCACGACTTTGTGCACTTCATATACAGTAGCACCTCACTGTACATACCACCTGTACATCCGCTGTCATTGGTAGTGGCAGTTCTAGTTTGTATGGTGCCCTGAGCGACCCCCCCCCCCTTCAGTAACCCCCACCCCCTTCAGCAAAGCCCCCCTTTCAAGTCAAGACTAAGCCAATTCACCTTGGTGGTGTGCAGACCAGTGGCAGCAGAACGAGTTTCAAAGTGGGGGGGGCAAGAACATGGGGTAAACCCAGACCTGTAGGGGGGTCTGGGGGCATCCACCCCCAAGGAAAGTCTTCAGGCAGTGGTGTTACCGAGATATCACAGCGTATGCTACATTGCAACTTCACAACTGTCAAAACTGTGAAAACACAGACACGGAGCTGGAGAGTTGAAGCCTTCAAAGCACCAGCTGGACAGGAAAGTTTTTTCAGCGTCTAGTGTAGGCTACTTTAGATAGAATTACAAAGAAATTATGCTTTACAATCAAGTAAGCTCTGTTGGTCATTCCGATTTCCCAAATCAACAAAATACATTGCACAGCCAGTGTAGGCTACGCTTCGCCCCTCTTCTTAATCTTAAACATTATCATGTTACATAGGCATGTTATATATCATGATCTAGACATAAGATTGGCTGGTGGTACAGAGTGACGTCATAACTGGGAGTCAAACATTAATCCCAAAATAATGGCTATGAGCTCTTTGTGAGCAAGAGCGTGTTTCTGCTTATTTTTGTCCAGAGTTTACAGATCAGCAAAAGAAAGGCAGGTGACACCCCCGCAAACATAAACATATCAACCTGCACAAATCAGCGAGACTGTATATTACAAGCTGGCTTACCACTGTAATGGTTAACTTTTCTCTCTGTCTTTTGACATAATGTGCACAGTGTTGATTAACATAGATATTCTAAGAGCCAAAAGTCCCTCCTCCGGCGCCCCAGGTGCAGACTGGTTTTATATTATTCTTAACGATTTCGCACAAACCAGAAAAAAAAAATGCAACAATATGTCTGTGAAACTATTCACAATATTATTAATGAATTGTGCTTTATTTGGAAGCATTTCATAGTGTGCCTGATTTTACTAATTGCATTATTGATGTACAGAGTTAGAGGTGCGCTGTTTGATGGACTCCCCTGCTCCCCCTACCTCGGGTTTCCAGTGGGGAGACCTGAAGTCAACTGAACTCCGCTCTCCTCCCCATCTCGAAAGGAATCTGATGCTATGTGTTTGGGCTGTACAAAATAAGCCCATTTGGTATATCCTGTGTTTTTCTTGTGACTATTTGGTGCTGTTGCTGCTCTAGGCTCCACCAAAATTTAAAACAATTTTAAGGTTTTTTAACAATAATTTTGTCATCATTATTGTAAAAGATAGGGAGGGCTTAGCGCTGTTAGCTCATTTATATCAGCCATCCCTGATTTTATCTGACGTGCCCTTCCTGTTTAACTCCACCACATAGGAAACAATGAATACTCATAAATATATACCTTACTTGTAAACACACTGAGCCTATATTGCAATGCCGTGAATTGGATTTTTTTTTTTACAATTATTATTTTGTAAGTTACTGCAGGCCATGAAACTTAAAAAACAGTAAATTCTTTTTTATGAACTCATGTGAATATAGTGCACCAATTCGAAATTCAATGACATTCAAACTGCCTAAACCTGAATTTCCACATATTCAAGGGTTCACTGCAGAACAATTACTGTCTGTTTTCCAAAGCAAAGGCATTTTATGTTGAAGAGCTCTTCATATGTACACAGAGTGTCCATGACAAAACAAAAACGCCATTATACCTGGAACGGTGAATCTTATTTTATCGAAGTTAGAGCAATATGACTTTTACTGAATTTTGAACCAGAACATAAAGTTAGTGTATGAATGACAGGACTGAGTCACCATATCTTGCTGGGGGATACAGTCTGATTGACGTCACAGTTCTGGGAATGTGAATTTTTCTTGGAATTGGAGTGTCCTGACCATGACTGAAATATGGACATAAATTGACGATAAAACTCAGATCCATAAAAATCACAGAACCATAAAACAACTGCATAATCATGTAATCAGTTAATCTGATATATGAAACACGAACTTTGTAAAATGGATCATCCAGTCTGTTATTACTCTTAGAGATTTTGTGAAAGCAAAGCCGGTGTGCTACAACTGTAACAGCAGGCAGAAAATACCATTGCAAAAGAAGAAACAAAAGAAGAAACATGCTCCCTTTGGCTGACTTTATTTGCAGTTACAACATTAATTGCCATTGTTATGCTGACGATACTGATGCAGAAACCATTGTTCACACATTCGTCACGTCTCGCCTTGATTACTGCAATGTTCAGTACTTTGGACTGCGTGCTTCTAGTACCAAAAGTCTTCAGCTGGTCCAGAATGCTGCTGCTAGAATTTTGACCAGAACAACAAAATTTGATCACATGACACCTGTCCTGGCTTCCCTTCATTGGCTCCCAATTCATGCAGATTTTAAGGTCCTCTTATTAACATATAAAATTTTACATGGGCTTGTGCCTTCATACCTGTCTGACTTAAGTACACCCTATAACCCACCTCGCACCCTTCGCTCTCAAGATTCTGGACTATTAGTTGTTCCAAGAGTTAAAAAGAAGTCCGCCCCCAGAAGCTAACCTTGCTAGCTTTAAAAGCTAGCTTTACCGTTCGGGGATCACAAGTGTTGTCACAACAGCCATGCAGTTTACTTAAGTAAACATCGATTACCTAAAGATTTTTTTTCTCACACATTGTCAAAAACAAATGTGATCATACACTAACATAGTTCTTAAACAATATACATTTACTGACACACACAACAGTTCACCCAATTGCACCATATCCCATCATTAAAGCAACGTAAAAAATCACACCCATGTGGAATGGATCAGGCAGTGTCCTAAAAGAGATTAAATTATGTGCATGTGCTGATTTTTGCGCATGTGCAGACCGGATCGTGATTCCGGGTACGGATGGGGCATTTACATGCATATAGTAGTATGTGAATAGCACCCGGATGACACATTACTTCAGTTGGAAAAACGAAGTACGCAAGCACTGGACACTTTTGAATCCCATAAAGCCGCATGGAAAAAGAGGGCGTGTCTGTCGCAGTCATTTGTGACTGAGAAAATAGCGGACAACTATCAAATGACTTCTATGTTCGAGTTTTCTTCTAGCTCGAATACGCTTGAACTTTGCAGTGTTTGAAGTTGTCGATAAAACACCAATAAGTGCAATAAAAACTCACATAAGAAACATGTTGGCTCAGTCAGGTAGACAGGTTTTTGAATGTACCGCTATGTCTTTGTTTTTGGGGAAGTCATCATTAAACCGTGATTATAAAGCTCACATGCAAAAATATGGCGTGATTTCATTACCTCATTAGTGCATCCAAATTCTAGCATTCTTTCTGTTTACAATCTTATAGTGTGTACTCCTGCAGTATGTACTTGAGTGCAACTTTAGCGTGCAGCATGTAGTATGCGGTTTTGGACACCCTCAGTTTAGAGGCCTCAGCTCTAGAGGTTACGACATGGAGATGTGTAATACATTCAAGAAGAGAAACATCTCTGACCTTGAAATAGAAACTCTGACATTGCAAGTCCAGTTGAACCAATCACAGTGCAAATCGGTTAGCCTACCTAAGATGCCATGAATTTACGTTTAATGTAGATTCCGTTTTCTGGTGATAATGTGTTATTTTACTATGTTTTCTCGAGATCTCAACTTATTTATGTAATTATAACAAAGAAAGTTAACACGTTATCACGAGAAAATAAAATGAAGGGAGGGGGCCACAATTGTGAGAAAAAGCTTAGCGAGATGAAGTACATTAACCAAAAAAATGTAATCCTGAGTATATACCGTTTTTGGAATCTGACATCTGGCACCTCAGAGATTTACAATGACAAATAACATTTCCTGATAAAAGCCATGAAAAGTCTGTTCACCCTTTCTTGTGTAGATGATGCCCTTTTATATCCCATGTGTGTTCCCCTTGTCAAGTATTCTAAAGGGCTCTTGATAGATTCTACCAAGATTACCTCAGAATTTTAGTGTACTTGGGGGTTCACTTATTCAGAGATTCTCTAGTGAATTTTGGTTTGTTTTACTGGTTAATTCTTAATGTTTTTTCATGTGAGGAAGTTCATCAGCAACCATATGGAGCGACCAAGATGCAGATAAAAAAACACTTTATCTAAATCCGTTTTTCAGAGCGATGTTTGACAGTACAGTAGGGTTAATACATGAACCATTTTGAATAAAAACAAATAAATCACTGACAATCAAAAAAAGTTAAATACCTCTTCTGATATCAGTAATTTAAGAAAGATTTTCTTCTTCTTCTTCTTCTTCTTCTTCTTCTTCTTCTTCACTTTTTCATCTTTGTCTTCTTTCTAAGATTGCCTTCTTAGTGTTCACACTGTTTCAGTGTTTATTTATTTTGCCCCATAGTGATTACAACAAAGAATAAATATGGGTGACGGTGACTAAAAAGATAAGACAATAATCAATCATAGTGATTTTTTCAGTTAAAATATGTTAATCAACCTGCCATCACACTCAGGAGACCGCATACATTTTAATGTCTTTATCTTGGAATGATTCCAAGCACTTTGAATCAGCTGGGCTCCTCAACACAGTCCTTATCTGGTCCAGTGGACATTATGGCACAGTTGGGTGGAGTGCAAACTGTGTCATGCCCATTCTGGTACCAGATTTTTAGGGAGAATTTAGGGCACAGGGCAGTGCAGAAGAGCCTGAAAACCATGCCTGAAGTCAATTTTCAATGCTGTATTTATTTGTGATAGAATCTTCTGATTTCCCATCAGCTCCCCCCCCCCCCCCCCCGCCAAACTGGTTCTTGGTCCCCACTGTGCCACCCCATTTTAAAAATCCTGGAATCGCCTCTGATCAGTACACTGAAGAGCTAAACAGAGAGAACAATGCTAACTGGGAACAAGGCTAGACAGAGGAACACGGCTAACAGGAAAACTCTGAAACGGGGAGACGGAGAGACAGGGAGACCGGCTCAGTACATACAGCTAGAGCAAGACTTCACAAGATACACAGGAAAACACACACACACACATACATACATACATACATACATACATATATATATATATATATACACACACACAAAGAGGGAACAAAATGAGGACAGTTGCGCACAATAATTGGGAACAAGGGAACAAAGTGGGTAGCCAGTTAGATCCAACTTGGCTCTGATTGGCCAGGAGACAGGGAGGTAGGGGCAAAGACAGAGACCTGACAGCAGCATCAACAGTCAGCCATCCACAGTATTTGTGCTTGTCTGCAGTTTATTTACTTTGTATCATAAAATAGTTCTGAAAAGTTTCCAAACTAAGTTGAATAAGTGAGCAAAGACATATATAAGCAGCAAGAGAATATATGCATAACACTTACAAAGATGTTTTTCTTTCTGGAAAAGGATACTTTATACTTTCACCTCAAACTGTTACCTGAGCAGGGGTTTTATGTAGGAAAGTGTCGATATCACAAACACCTCCCTAAAAGAATAAACCAGTTGGTATATGATGTATATACATACATACCTACATACATAAACAGAGTAATTTGTCTGCTCTCTATCACACCTCTCACCAGTAGAGGGCAATAGTAAACAGTGTGAAGGGTCAGCTGACATTTAGTCTGGTACTTTAAGAGTCCTTTGTTTATCATTGATGTCATCAATACCATGTCTAGAGTACAGGAAGTGTCTTAGATAATAGGAAACTAGGAAAAGCCTCATGAAGTTCTGTTCATGATATCATTATTCATCTGTTACATTTCACACCTTTGGATGCACTGTCAGTATGTTAGTTTTGTTGAAACAAATCCTAAGTCATTTGTTGGTCATATTAGTTTGATTTAATGCAAGATTCCATATTTTAATGTATGAGTCGATGTTACATGTGCTGTTATTAGCATGTGCTAGCTCTCAGTGTATTAAGTTGGATGTGATAATCCGTTGTCATCAGTTTAGCTAAAATACACATCTTAGTTGGTAAATGATAAAGCGCGTGCTCATCCCCTAGTCATTTTTATTGATGTATTGAAGTTCATATACTCATTATGTTGTATTGCTTTGTTCAACTCCGTTTAGTGGTTTACTGGAAGTAGGTAAAACTAAGCACCCTGTTCGGCGTGGTGACTGGGGGAAGAGTTGTCTGTCTGCCAGCTTATGCACGGTGTATAGGGGTGGCAGAATACTATCCTTTTTCAGCTCTTTTTTTTACTTTCAGAACACGTCCTTCATTTTCCGGAAGTGTGTTTTCGGATAGAATAATGCATAAGTGGACTGATCTCAAGTCTGCTGTGAATTTTGCTCACGAACTGACCACAGACAGAGAATGCCCTCTCAGGCTCGACGGATCTCAGCCGAATTGCTAAGAGAGAATGGCTGAGCAGCTGGAGGTTCCTTCCCTTTTGTTTTCTTGAAAGGAGTATCTTTTGTAGTACTTGTTTTGTAAGATTGGAAATCAAAAGTGTCTGTTTTACAAAACCCTGTGGAAAGTGTCTTTTGTAAGTCGATTCTGGGCCTGCCTTGAGTTGTTGTCTGCTGCTGCGGTGTAGACTGTTTCAGGTGTCTGGGATGTACTTGACTCAGACTCATACCCTTCAGTGAAAAAGAATCAATCCCTTAGTCCCTTTGCAGTTTGAGTGAGTGACAGGAGAGTTGGGAGCTGAGTGAGTGACAGGACTTGTTATGCTGCATAGGTTATAGTGGATACATGGAGTGTAACATATCAGTTAAAATAGTCAAGAATTTAATGAGTTAAATGTCTGCTCACATGACCTCGTAAAAAGTGTTATGACCTCTCATATATTTACTCACACACAAGTACACAGAGCAATTTCACAAGTATGTGTGTAAATTCCATCACATCATGTTTGTGACAAAAACCCTCTTCCTCCAACATATGTAAAGCCACACATGGTTTTGGCTCACTAGTTACGTAGTATTATCGTGGGATGTAACAGGTTTGGAGGACAGTGCCAGTTGATTGACTTGGCCTTGACCCAACGATCTGTGGGTTCCCGTGGTTATCGTTTAACCCCCCCGAGGGGACATGACTAATTGTATTCCCTGTAACGCCCAGCCACAAATATTGACACCTACACTTCTCAGTTATGGGACGTCTCACGGCCTTGTAAATTATCTAACATCATTAACAATATTGACTCTACTGGATAATGTGTCTTGAGTGGGTGTGCCACTTGATTGACACATCTGATAAAGCACAGTAGCATATATGTGCACCTTTTGTTATACCTTACACCAGCATGCACAGATAAAGAGTATAGAAAGATGCATCCGTATGCTTTGGGGAAGAAGTACAATATTTTGAATGCAATTGCATACAGTTTAAATGCTTTAAAATAAGCAATAAAAAATGCAAACTCAGCACAACTGGCTCTGCTTTAGATATTTAGCAAAATGACAACACATTGTTCTAACTGGTAGTTTGTGTGTGTTCATGATAGGAATGTCAAGGACCTGAGAACTACTTGAGAACTGCTGGAGAAACAGCTTCAGTATTCACATAATTTAACCTGGAGCTATGTGAATAGCACTTCACTGAGTCAGCTCCTCTCCCTCAGACATCAGTCCAACTCCACTCCCTCACCCAAAAACACAAACAAACCGAACCGCACCCTTCCATTAGCACAGACAGTTTCACGGATAAACGAACATTTTCCTGGAATCGCCGCGACGGAATATTGACGGCGAGACTCCAACACTGAGACTTTGTCAGTGAGTCAAAACATGGAAACAGGAGAATTACCATCCTCCACTCACAGTTTAACTGGGACCGGAGGGGTCCAGTGTGATGCATGTACTGGAAGGAAGCGTAAAGCAGAGCAATCCTGTCTGCAGTGTGTAGCCTCATACTGTGAGGCTCATCTCCAACTGCACAATACACTGCATGCCGCAAAGAGACACAAACTGATTGAGGCAACAGAAAAACTGCAGGAGAAAATCTGTCCTGACCACGGTAAATTTCTGGATGTTTACTGCGGGACCGATGGCCAAAATATCTGTCACTTATGTATCACAGATAAACAGAGAGGCCATGATGTGGTGACTGCGGATTCTGACAGGAATGAAAGACAGGTAAACCTTTGATGTAAACCTACCGCGACATGAACTGAAAGATAAAACACATAAATAATACTGCTATAATTAAAAACACCTAAGGTTGGACTCGTATGAAAATCAAATTAGTCTCACATTCTAACCTCCTGACTCAAAGAAATGTATTTTTTTTTTTTTTTTTCATTTTCAGAATGAGGTTGGGATTATGCAGAGGAATATTCAAATGAGACTTGAAGCGAGAGAGAAGGAGGTGGAGGAGTTGAGACTGGCGGTAGGATCGTTCAAGGTGAGTTTCTCAGCCGTGGACCCCTTCTATAACTGTTTGACCTTCAACATAGTGCCTATTTGAATATTTATGTCAGTGTTCACTCTACTCTCCATCTGTGTTTAAGACATCAGCCCATAAAACAATGGAAGAGAGTGAAACCCTTTTTACTAAACTGATCCAGTCTCTGAAGAGGAGGAGAGCCAAAGTGACAGAGATGATCAGAAGTCGGGAGGAGGCTGCGGTGAGGCAAGCGGAGGGACTCATAAAAGAACTGGAGCAGGAAATCAGCGAACTGAGGAAGAGGGCCTTTGATCTCGAACAGCTGAGAGTGCTGTCTGGTTCTGGTGAGGCTGCCCATTTTCTCCAGGTGAGAATATTTATAATTATAAACAGCTGCATGGGAGCAGATGGTGTTCAGGTAACAATACAGAGACTAAATCGGAGGGTTGATGACTGTAATAATGATATTGAAGCGGAGAGAAAAAAATGGATAAATAAATGAATATAAACTTGGTAAGGAGATTAACTGCTCTGGTGCAGGGCGCAGAGTTTGTCAACCAAACATTCTGCAGGGGATAACATTCTGAGCCTATTTCACACTAACTGCATTTTCCCTTACAGAGTTTTTCATCTATTGATGTTCTTCCTGCTCAAAGGGAGGCCCCTGTCTTTGTTGTCCACCCATACTGTTCATTTGAGCTAACCAGTGAAGCTGTCTCTGAACTCAGAAAGAAGCTGAAGATAACCTATCAGTGGTGTTTCATCACAATCAGTGAAAGAGGTTGACATTGCAAATATGTGATGCGATTATTTAAAGCAGACTTAATGACTGGATTACATTGCAAATTTGTGATTACTTCTCTACACATTTTTAACTTGATTTTTTTTATCCACACTTTCTCACCCAGTGAGACATACAGGCATTGTGTCATTACCCACACCAAGGACACGAGCAGAGTTCTTACAATGTAAGTTTCATGTCCTGTTTGAAGTTTCACGAAACAGCAGTTTTCTCTAATATAAATACACATTTTATCTCATCTATTGTCCGTACCCTTTGCCTCCCTTTTCCAAATGTTTTTCCTCTTTTCACAATATTAACAACATAAGTAGTTACAACCCCTCCTGAAACTGCTTCAATGCTTCAATACCAGGTAAACGTGAGCTCACGGTGAACCCTAACACGATCCATAACCTTCTCCGCCTGTCTAAGGAGGACAGGCAGGTGACCCACGCTAAGGAACATGAATCTTATCCTGATCACCCAGAGAGGTTTGAGAGAAGGGCACAGATGCTGTGTAAGGAGGGTCTGAGAGGGCCACCGTGTTACTGCGAAGTGGAGTTTGGTGGAGGATCCTGGATCTCTATCGCCGTCTGTTACAAAGGCATGAACAGGAAAGGAAAACGGGCTCCGCTTTTTGGACGGAGTCATGATTCGTGGTGCTTGCGTTGTTACCGTGGCCTTTACCACGTCTCTTTCTGGCATAACAATAAAGAAACAAATGTTTCAATGCCCTCACGATATCCCAGAATAGGGGTGTACTTGGATCACAGGGCTGGAATTCTGATGTTCATAAGTGTCTCTGATACTGTAAAGGTCATCCACAAAGTACAGACCAAATTCACTGAACCACTCTACCTTGGCTTTGGATTTGCTGGGATAGGATCACACGTACAGCTCTGTAATTAAATAGGCTGTCACCATATTTTAAAGTAGTCACGAATCCTGTCATAGATATCATCAGATTACAATGGTTATGCTGATTCTCGTCTGACTTGTTTTGTAAATGAACAACGTTGACATATAAAGTACTCTTCAGTTATTTACTTTAAAAGAAAAGTGTCATAACATGATATGCATATTATGCTTAGACTTACATATATTATGGATCTGCACAGTTTATAGTCATTTTATTCATGCAAACACAGGCACCTTGTTTAATTCATAAGGCATGAAGTCCTGAGCACCTTTAGAATTGGAGAGGTAAGATCACACTTAAGTGGGAAGATGGAGAGTATGCATATTATGCTTAGACTTACATATATTATGGATCTGCACAGTTTATAGTCATTTTATTCATGCAAACACAGGCACCTTATTTAATTCATAAGGCATGAAGTCCTGAGCACCTTTAGAATTGGAGAGGTAAGATCACACTTAAGTGGGAAGATGGAGAGTAACAATTATACTGACATTTTATGTCAGTATAATCACACTTTATGCAAAGAGTTGTAGTTTCAGTCTTGGTTCACTTGCAATCACACACACCTGCATTCTCATCCTCTCTTTCATTCATAAACTCAGCCTATTTTTACCTGGTTATCTCTCTTTTACTCTTTGATATATTGACCTAACTATGCAGCCCCCCAAAACTTAACACTTTGCCAGTTGTGGGCCATAAAAGACTGAGACAAAGTATTGCTGATTTTCTTTTGGAAAAACTTTGACTTAGAATAGAATAAATCCAACCACGCAAGAAATTGTCACTGGAGCAAAGAATTATACTGTAAACTTAACTGAGGTCTATTAGACCCCAGTACTGGGTAATTAGGGTAGAAACAAAGGCTGCTTTCAGGCCTGTTGGATCCCAGTTCTGCATTTAAGGATTTTAAATAAAGCTCTGTTGTTTTGAATTTTACAAACTGGACTCTGACTGAAGTTTTCTAATAAAAGTAATGAACTTGGTTGAACTTAGTCCTATTAAAATGCTGAATCTTGATACATAGACATAAAGTCTTTACATGGATGTAAAGCCTATTACTATAAACACACACAGACATATGGGTTGAGTGATTTTGAACTGAGTGACTGTTAGTTCCAACATGGATCTTGAATAGTCACGTTTAAACTCTCCAAATAGGAGTGCACATAGACTTAAACATCCTTTTATGGCCACAGAATTGATTTACCAACAGCTGTCTAAATCTTGGATGTCTGCTGTTTCTGGAGTTTGCCTTTGCATTCAGTATGGTGTGCATTAATTTCTGTATAGAGAATTACATGTGTTGGCAAATGGCTTGGCAACAGTTCAGAGTATGTATGAATCATTTCCTTAATTCCCAATCTCTGCTTTGTATTCAGTTATTCAGTTATATTTTTTTGTTTTACGTTAATTACTTCTTTGTGTAGTATTTCAATAGGTTCAGCGCTTCAATAGAAAAACATGTTCCACATTTTTGGTAACTGTGCTTTTCAAGTCATTACACATTGAAGTAAGTTAATGAAGATTGTGTTTACTATTTACTCAGTCCTTATTTATTGACAGATGAGCCATTTTTGAAGAGTTTTATTATTTAAATCTTGTTTATTTATTTATTTAATCCTGTTTTGTGAAATATCCTAGTGAAAGAGCATCTTGGGTGTAACTCTCATTTGGTAACATTTGGAGGCAGTATCTGACCAGGACATTAAATGAGAGGTAATACTGCATTGTCATTTGACAATTTGCTGAGAGGGGTTGAGAAACGTTGTTGCATGGGCAATTTGAATTTTTGGGTTTTTTTGACACGCTGTGTCACAGATTATGAGCCAAGTCTCTGCACTTATTTATATGAAAGATGAGCAATGCTGGGCACGGTTTCCCTCTGTTTCTGGGCTTCATCCACCCAGAAAAGACAAATTTACATTCTAAAGTGCTTCAGAGATTAGCTGAATTTTTAAACTCTAACATGTGCAACTGTGGTATTAATCTTACCCTGGTCTTTCCTTTGGGAAACATCTACTCTGTCTTCCTTTCTGTTCCCTCTTTCTTCCACTTCTTCTCTCCCTCCCTCCTTCCCTCATGTCATGTTCCCCACATTCCAGTGCACTCTTTAAATGGAGTGGCATGTCTGAACCACAGAGACACAAAGATTTACATTTTCACAATTGCAGATGCACACATTTGTACACAGAGTTGCATACACACACACAGAGACACACACCCACACACCCACACACACAGACACACGCACACACACACACACTTATTTTCCTGAGTAGTCTGAAGGCCGCTGGAGGGCCAATGTAGGGGACAACACCAAAGCCAGCTGCGCACATACCCCCTCACCCTGTCATTCATCCATTCATGCACACACACACTTAGAACCAGCCTAAGGCTAAGTGGAGGACACAACATCAGCAGAGTAGAGTGAGAGACATAACAGAGATGGCACAGAGAACGAGAGGGAACATTACAGAGAGAGAATCACTGTTACAGTCCCTACTGTGAGCATCATATCACCTACAGAGACTGAAATCCAGCTCCAACCGGGCAGCAATTTCAGTCTGTAAAAGAAATCAAGCTGGAGTGGTGCTATGTATTTAAAGCACCTGTTTTTGAACGAAAAAAACAAAAAAACAAAACACTTTACCCTCGGAAAAAAAAGCAGGCCCCTACATGACTCACTATCTTTGTTAATTTGCTTTTGTTGCACGTCCTTGTGTCGTGCTCAGGATTAGGTGTTAATATAGCGATGGTTAATATTGATCCCATTACCCTACAGCAATTTATATTTTTATTTTAGAATTTAAATCATATACATGTTTTAGGATGTATCTTTGTTTTTTGTTTTTTTTTTCCCAAATGTAGCTATATTTTAATGACTGCAATATAACCGCTCATTATTCAATAGTAACAATCGCTGACCCTCCTGGACGGTACGCAGGATCATCACCTCATCGTTTTATTTATAAGTACACTTGCGTCTCAACTCTACTTGCTTTCCCACCCTCCTCCGCTTCTTTCTCTGCCCCCCCACCCCCTCTTTCTCTCTTTCTCTCTCTCTGATATGACATGTTTATAGCCACTGAAGTCGTCGGCAGCGCTGCTGGATTGCCTGAACGGAGATATTTGCGACTCCTCTTGA
>NC_044499.1:11241263-11256263 GCF_902362185.1 Chanos chanos
GTGTGTGTGTGTGTGTGTGTGTGTGTGCGTGTGCATGCGCGTGTGTGTGTGTGTGTGTGTGTTACTGTATCTGTTGTGCTCTCTTTCTGTGTCACATAGCCACACCCAATGTGTTGCAATCACACTCTCCCCCTTTGAGTTTTGGGGTTGTGTTTGAAGTGGCAAGCCAAAGCCCAACATCTTATGATTAATATAAACTCTCTCCCTCCCAACCACACTTCTGAAACTCTTTCTCTCTCTCTCTCTCTCTCTCTCTCTCTCTCTTTCTCTTGTCTTTCCTCCTCTCTTTCTCGCTCTTTCTCTCCGTCTATCTTTCCAACTCCTCTTCCTCCCTCTTTCTGTCTCTCTGTCTCTCTCTCTCTCTCTCTCCTTTGAAGTCCGTCATTTGACTTGGGGCTACGATTTTAAGGGCACGACTGAAGTCCTGATCAGTCAGTCTCGTCTCCCGTGGTCCGACTGGAGGTATTCAGCTGTTGGAGAAAAGTACCTTTTCTTTTTCAAAGTGAACTGACTGGCTGATTTTAGACGGGCAGAGATTGGACGTGGCTATCTGTCTGAGAGAGAACAATGCCTGACCCGTGTATGTGACACAAAGGTGACAGCTAAATTCGGCCTCATCTGAATGGGCAGAGGACATTGTAGTTAAGCAGCAGTCAGCTCTCCATTAGCTTCAGAATGGACTCAGTAAGGTCCAGATATGCATTCCCCTCTCATCATGTTCTCTGCAACCAGATATGACTCTGTTGTTGTTTTTTTTTCACATTTATTTTGACCAATTTGGTTTTAATACACTGATTGCATACATTTCCATGTAATAAGCCATAAAGCCAAAGCATGGAACCGTTTTATGCATTCTTTAATTTATTCTAATATATTCCTTAATTGGAGGGGAACCCATATTTTAACCTAGACATGGTGGATTTAGCTTCATACTCAATCAAATCAAACTGAACCAAATGCCTTTAATAATTAATGCTGCTGTTTGTGCGCTGATCTTTTGTGTCTGCTTGCTTTGATATGAAAAATCCTTTGATGGAGACGGTTCTTCTTGCTCCCCTCTGTCCTGACACATCCATTTTCTCTTTCCTGATCCATAAGCGTGTTTACATAACTGAGTTTTTTTAGAGCTGTCAGACCACTCTAATGTGGCTAAAACTCTTTGTAATGGGGTGTGTTGAGGTCTTTCATGCAGAAATAGGTCGTGTGCACTCGTATAATCTCTGTCTGAGCTAAAAGACCTTCTCAGAGAAGCTGTTTCCACTTAATGCTGGCTCCTTAAGGTTTAACTCTCAAGGCAGTGTTGTCCTGTTAAGGAAAACATAGGAAGCCACAGAGTCTAGTCTTTATTAAAGGAGAAATCTTGAATCTCCATCTCTCTCTTTCTCCCTCTCAGTGGGGCACCATTAACCATTCATAGGACAGGGGCCATGAGCAACTGAAACCGACAGAGCAGAAAAATAATAGAAAACTCCAAGGGAATAAGAAGGAAGAGAGAGAGAGAGAGAGAGAGAGAGAGAGAGGTGTAGGAGGAGGTGAAGGCAGGAAGTGTTCAGTGGAGAGTGAGAAGAAAGGAGGAGAAAATTTAGTAATGAGACAACAGAGCAGATAATTTGGAGGAAAGGAAACACACTTGAACACGGCAGTGTCAATGAATCAGGGAAAAAATGGTAAAAGACAAATAAAAATAAGAGTATGAGGTGATGAGGTATATCTGGAGAAGGAAAAAGTGAGAGTACAGGGAGATATGAGGATGTATACTGCAAAAGATATGGATGGAATATGATAATTAGGAGTCTTAAATTATGAATGGGATTAAAGTATCTCGCTCCCTCTTTCTGTCTGTCTCTGTCTCTGTCTCTCTCTCTCTGTCTCTGTCTCTGTCTCTCTCTCTCACACACACACACACACACACACGCACACACACACACATTCTTCACCAGTCCAATATAATATACCTTCTGTATTCTCCCATCATGCCTAGCGTTACATAGTTTCCCCTTTTCTTTTTCGGTTCTCTCTGACTTTCTGTGTCTCTGCCTCCTCTGTGTTGTCATCATTGCCCACTGTGAACAGATATGCTTGACAATGCATCACAACACTAAATGTAAAGCTCTCTTCCAAACCCTTGCTGTGCACTCCCTTGTAGTGGCGTATTTAATGCTGTCGTCAACGAATTCAAATGTGGGCTGATAAATGTATTCGTCACAATGTCAACAAGTCATTATGGTGGAGTAGTGTGCAGTTCTGTTTGAGGATTTGCCAAGAGCAGGCAGGTTGTTCCTGTGGGAGAAGATGTTTATTATCTTGCTTTTCTTTTTGTCCTTGGATTTCAGAAGAACTCTGCATCTTTGGTTTTGATTTAATTTTGAGTCTCAAACTTTTCTGAGTTCCGTCCAACATTGAAGTATTTCTGTTGAATTTTTTTTATATCATTATAGATTATTATTATTGTCATTATTGTTGTTGTTGTTGTTGTTTTATTTAATCTGTTATTTTTGCCATTTTAAAAGTAGCGGACTTAATATTTTTGTCATTACGAATGTTTTTTTTTTCTTTTCACATTGATCGATTTCGGCAGATTATCAACCACCACTGTTTTGACAGCCTTGCAGAAGAGAGTTAACTTCACCTCAGTCTTTAGTCAACAGGAATAACAGTCCTCTCCAGTCCTCCTCACACCCACTCACATTCACAATGTCGTATTGTATATACACTGAACTTCATCTGTTTCCTGTCTCTGGGTAAGGTCCTGGCAGCATGGAGACTTTACCTCATGGCTCCCAAAGTACCAACCAAGGTACAGTAGCTTTGTAAAATTATCAGTGCTATTCACACTGTAACTGCTATCACCATTAATAAAGACTAATCATTCACCATGGCTCTCAGGTGGAACAAACCTTCAACTACTTGGAGATTCGTTCATTAAACACTCAACCAGAAAACCAGGTGAAAAAAAAAATTGACATCAAAGATTGTTTGTTTTCTATTTTTCTGACATTTTAATTTGAGCTGAGCTCCAAATAGTAATTTTTGGCTCTCTCACGTTGTTCTGCGTCAGTAAAGCGTGTTCTGTCTCAGGTTGTCATAGAAACAGACAAGTCCACGTACTCTCTGAGGCTGCAGTCAAGTGACCACTTGGATCAGTTGATCAGTCATGTGAACTTCGCTCTCTCCCGAATCTTCAACAACTCCATCTATGCGTAAGTCTCCAGTTCGTATCTGTGGACTGCTCTTCTTTTTCTTTCGTTTGTTCTTTCTTTCTTTTTTTGTAAAGTCAGTGGTGCTTTAATTCTACTGAACTCCAATATGCTAAATGGGGGCAACTTTGAAGTGAGACACCTACAGAGTGAATTTAATCTGGATCATAAAATATTAGTCAGGACATATCTTTCATTCCAGAGGACAACCACTGACATCCATTATTTCCGTCCTTCCCGCAGTAGCTCTGAGCTTTTCTAAGCTGCCCGAGGTTGAAAATGAGAAGATTTACACCTTACAGAGCAGGGCTTACCCCCTTCTAAACCATCACAGTTCATTAAATTGTCTGCGGTGTGTCCTCTGTCAGTCTTCGTTGCCCCCCCCCCCCCCCCCCCCCCCCCATAGATCAGTGTGGTCCTGACGCCCAGGGGCAGTGAAGCACAGAGGAAATGGTTAGAATTATTATACAGATAATAATTTATTCAGCCGGTCGGTTCACAGGTGTTTTAATATAAGAATAATAATTGGGTGACTGTACTGTAAAAAATTCATAATGTGATTATGTATCTGTCCATGTGTCTATCTGTTTCTTGCTCTCTCTTTCCTCTTCTTCTTCTTCTTCTTCTGCTTCTATTTTTTCTTCTTCTTTTTCTTCTTCTTCAGTCCTACCATCTTTCAGTCCGATGGTGGGATGTCTGAAGTCGGACAGAAGTTTTCTCCAAACTCTGACAGTTCTGTGGAGACTCAGAGAGCATGCGGTAAGATAACTACCATTACTCATCCTCTCACTCCTTCACAAGAACATTTCACACTTAAACCACTTCAGCAGATGGACTGACGGGAAAAAAAAAGGTTACATAAATAAATAAATCATATTTTGCCATCCATCTTAGATTCCTTTTGACTTCCCTCTACCCCTCTCACTTTGAAATCCATTGTCTTTCCCTCCTTCATCCCTCTCTCTCGCTCTCTCTCTCTCTCTCTCTCTCGCTCTCCCTCACACACATAATCCTCTCTCTCACGCACCCACTGTAAACATATTGCCCTAACATTTGAGTCTGTTGTTTGCCTGACCTGTCCTCTCCCGCCTGGTGTCACAGGAGGGTTCTCGGAGACGTATGCAGCCCTGTGTGACTATAATGGTATTGGCTGTAAGGAAGAAGTACAGTGGGTAAGGCCGAGCAATCTTTTTAGTCAGCATATTGTAGTTTTTAATAATTTACCATGTGTGCAGTGAAGCAACCTGGCCTGGAGACAGTTTTAAACCACGGGAGTGGTATACAACCCACCCGTTTGCATTATGAGTGTACAGTCACACCAGTCCCTGTTTTTTCCTATTAGGATGTGGATACAATCTATCACTCTCAGGATAACAGAGAGTTCAACCTGCTGGACTTCAGTCACCTGGAAAGCAGGTGGGTGAAGCGATTATTTCGGTTATTACTGCTATTTTCCAAATTTTGGAAAAGTCACGAAAAATCATCTGATAATTTGTGCTTGGTTTTTCTGTGTACAGTATTTTGCACTCAAAAATATAGCTGCTACCGCTGCGTCTGGAACAACCTTAGAATGAATCCAAATGAATTTAATTCAACGGTAAATGTGACTACATCTGGGTGTTCTAACATGTTCCACATCCTTTGATTATATATTTTTAACAGAAACAGTGTATGTACGCTTACGATGTTTTTCATCTTAAGTGACTTGGTTTTTGATTTTTTCGTGTATTGTAACAAGTTACCTCATCTGGGCTGCCACCTTTATCTCATCACCCACAGCCAGTCTCAGCCTTATTGCCTGCACTTTTGAGAGTAAACTTATCAAGTATCAGGTTTTGCACTAGTGAATGACAGATAACAGCACGATTTGTGTTGTTCTCATACAAGCTGTGACTTCTGCCGTCGGGTTCCAGTTGTATGAAACTGGCTGAGTTCACGTTTATCTTGCACTCTCTCGTCTTAGTGTCAGTCACTTCTTTCTTCCTTCCTGTTTGAAACTGAGGAGTACTTCTCTCTCTCTCTCTGTAAAGTGACCTTTAACATCCTTCTGATCAGTGCAGACTTTTCCTCCCATGCTAACAGATTCTTGAGATGGGCCCTTTGTTTTTCTGCTGAGTGTTGTCTCTACCTGGTTCATGTCTGACTTCCTCTTGTAACCGGATCCTTTTGGGCTGTGTACAGTGCAGATATAGTCTAGCCAGTTCGCACTTTACCCGCAGAACAAACGGAATGTGTCGCGTTGTATGAAAAAGAGGAAATGCCATCTATATTTAAATCATTAGTTGTGATATGAGAGTGAAGTGGATGCAAGTGACACTTTATATCTTTTAAAGACCTGTCGTCAGGCCTGCATACCCTGACACCCATCACATGAGTTCAGTGTAATGCTCTTTCTTTCTTTCTTTCTTTCTTTCTTTCTTTCTTTCTTTCTTTCTTTCTTTCTTTCTTTCTTTCTTTCTTTCTTTCTTTCTTTCTTTCTCTTAGTCTTACATATCTTTGGGATGCCTTTCATGCAGGCACTCTGACAAATCTTAGCTTGAGGCTATTGTTTTTTTATATCCCTTCTCTCTCTCTCTCTCTCTCTCTCTCTCTCCGTCTCTCTCTCTCTCTCTCTCTCTCTCTCTCTCTCTCTCTCCCTCTCTCTCTCTCTCTCTCTCTCTCTCTCTCTCTCTCTCTCTCTTTGTCTCTCTCTCTCTCTCTCTCTCTCTCTCTCCGTCTCTCTCTCTCTCCGTCTGTCTCTCTCTCTCTCTCTCTCTCTCCGTCTCTCTCTCTCTCTCCCTCTCTCCCTCTCTCTCTCTCTCTCTCTCTCTCTCTCCCTCTCTCTCTCTCTCTCTCTCTCTCTCCGTCTCTCTCTCTCTCCGTCTCTCTCTCCAAGTGGTCAGGTTTGTTGGAACCAGGGTCTTCCCCACAAGGGCGCTGGAGGTCCCTGTACAAGCCCCCCATTGAGAAGCGTACAGCGGATCTGCAATGGCGGATTGTGCATGGGGCTGTGGCCACTAACAGACATGTAGCACACATTGATTCCAATGTAGGGAAGGGTTGCCCGTTCTGTCCGGAAGAGGAAACTATTGACCATCTTTTTTTGCGATGTAGTAGACTTAGTGGACTCTTGGAGGTACTGAGGGAATGGTGTGGGGTTTTAGGGGAAGCATTGACGGATGAACTCTTTATTTATGGGCCAAAATACAATTATAATCAAAGAAAAAGAAAGTGTTTGTTGAATTTCGTATTAGGTCAGGCAAAAATGAGCATTTGGTTAACAAGGAGAAATAAGATGAAGGGGGCAGGGTCGACAGATCCTAAAACTATGATGAAAGCTTTGGTGGCAGCACGGCTAAGAATTGAATATGCTTATTTTAAAATGACTCATAACCTGTGTAAATTCTCTGAGGTTTGGGGAGAAGATGGTGTTTTATATGTTCTGAATGATGATGATGACTTGGTTTTAAACTTTTAGTAATTTTAGTGTGTTTCCTTTATTGCGGGTTGAAGGTTCTTCTATTGTGTTTTTTTTTCTTTTGAATGACAATCTTAATTTTATTTATCTTTTGCACTTAAGTGCGTTTTATTTATTTATTTATTTATTTATTGTTCTCTCTCTCTTCCACAATAACGGCAAGTTAACATAACAAGCAGACTGCTGCCTGTTTGTGTAAGTGACTGATGGAATGAAATTACGAAATTTTTTGGTGCCGATGTATAAATAAAGTTACTGTTAAAGTCAAGTCTCTCTCTCTCTCTCTCTCTCTCTCTCTCTCTCCGTCTCTCCCTCTGTCTCTCCCTCTCTCTCTCTCTCTCTCTCTCTCTCTCCCTCTCTCCCTCTCTCTCCCTCTATCTCTCTTTTAACATCTTTTGCCTGACAAGATAAAATGTTTGCCAGCCTAATTCGTCTGCTGAATGACAGATCTGTAAGATTTTGTGTTAGTCTTCCTTATTATGGCTATGAGCTGTTAAACAACAGCTGAGATATCCACCTGGAGGGGATGAATAGGACACACTGAGTTTGTCTCCCTCCCCTCTGTAATAGTTGCTGATTATGTGATTTTACTCATCAGAGAATTGATGAAGAGCCTTTGACGGCCATGGCTGAACTGGCCCTCTCTCCATTATCACATCTCTGCATGTGACATTGACAAACGGTGCATTTAATGCACTCTGCATTCACTGGTGTTGAATTTCATAAGGTTTACTGGATATTCCGGTAGAAGAAATGGACTTAAATTGCTATGACCTAGAGTGGCTTCAAAAGAATTCTGGGCTCTTGGCCAATCATTTAGATTATTCTGTTGCATTAGGATGAAAGAGAAGAGGTGGGGTGCTGGGTGCTGGGGGCGGGGTGGGGAGGTGAGGAGTTGAGGGTGGGGGGCCTGACAGCCTTTGGCCTACCTAAAAACTTTTCATCACAATAGCAGAATGAAGTCAAGAACGAGTATAGACCCATCAGCCATGTTTTAATAGAGAGTCTCTCTCTCTTTCTCTCTCTCTCTCTCTCTCTCTCTTTCTCTCTCTCTCTCTCTCTGACAGAAGGCTACAGAGTGATCAGTGGGTGGGGTTGGTCTGATGTGACTTTGGAATAAAATGATTTTAGGCCCGTGGCCAGTATTAAAAGCCGTATCATAGACATGTTACACTGAGTAATCCACTGACCTATTCTCTGTTTTCTAATCGATCTGCTCCTTTCTTCTTCCCCCTATCAGCTGCTCTCTCAGGGACAATTTATATCTGAAGCTGTCATTTTCCCTGACTCATAAAAGCTCTATTTTTGGCTTTGGGATTCTACCCAGTGCTGAAGAGCCTTAGATGTGAAAAAAGAGAAATGCATTTGAAAATGAACCTAATTAACGAGGTAATGTTTGAGATGTTTTGAATTCTCTCTCTTTCCATTCTGTGTTTCAGGGACCTTGCAGTGATTGTGGCCTCGATGGCATATAATACCTGGTTTACCAAACTCTACTGCAAAGACCTACGATTAGTAAATGTCTTTTTATTTATTTCTTCTCTCTCTCGCTCTCTCTCTCTCTCTCTCTCTCTCTCTCTCTCTCTCCCTCTCTCCTTCTTTCTCTCTCTCTCTCTCTCTCTCTCTCATTTTCTCTGTGTGTGTGTGTGTATGTGTATGTGTTTGTGTTTGTGTGTGTGAACGGATGTTAATATGTCATGTGTTATATGGCTTGACTGTAGACTATATCAGCATGAATGAGATTTGTTTAGTTTCAGGGTTGCTTACACAGATACTGACACTTACTGGGGCTTTATCATCTCAAATGTCACTGAACATTATGAAAATTAAGTGAAACAGGAAAAACTGAAAATGTTCTAAAATGAAATGAATGCTAAACAGAAGGAAGTAAACTGTAACAAGATGTGGTCAAGTCGAGCGATGCAGACAGAAGACTAGCAGAGAAACTACACAAAATCACAGTCGACACCTTCACAGCATCAGTGCAAAACCTCAGTAACAACAGCAACAAACATTAATGGTCAAAAAGAACATTAAGAACGATACTCATCAAAAGAAAGAAAGAAAGAAAGAAAGAAAGAAAGAAAAAATCCTAACTCGAAGAGGAAAGAATGCAAACCATTATGCACTCAGTTTTGTCAGTTTGTCTTTCACACTGTCTCTCTCTCTCTCTCTCTCTCTCTCTCTCTCTCTCTCTGATCTAGGGTTCAGAGGTAGTGGAGCAGGTTCTTCACACTCTCAGTAAGTCTAGCAGCCTGGAGGAGCTGACACTGGAGAATGTGGGCCTGAAAGCGTATGTTCTCTTTAAACCTCTCCATTTTCTTTGCTGCTGTCGTTTTTTTTTCTTTCTGCTCTTGTCTTGTTTTTGTCTTTTCTTTTTTTGTCTCTTCTCTAGTCAATCTTCCTTTTTTCCCCCCTAATTTCTCTATTCTGTATTACTCAGTCCATCACTGGTCTTGTGTGACTAGAACCTGAATTCTTGTATTTGTTCCACCTTCCTACATCTTGTTCTGTAAAGCTATACTGCTGTCCTGTAGCATATTCCCTTTCTTTTCTGTCTCCCCTGTCTCCGTTTACACTATTTCATTATCTTCTCATTCCTCTCTCTCTCTCTCTTTTCTGTCTTACAGAGATTTCCCTCAGAAAATGGCTTCTGCCCTGTCAGAAAACCCAGCATCCGTAATCCATTCTCTCAATCTGGCTCACAACACACTGGACAACCAAGGTAGTGAGTTCAGAGCTCAGTGTATATCTGTCCCTATCAATCTTTCTCTCTCTCTCTCTCTCTCTCTCTCTCTCTCTCTCTCTTTCTACTTGTGTCTAAATGTTCTTTCCCTCAATCAGCAAACAAATTCAGCATGTGTTTTGTGTACCTCTGCTATTTTTGTGGATGTGTGGGTGTTTATTTTGGTTCTTTAAGTCAGTGTGTCTCAGTGCTGATAGCTTGTGTGACCATATGTTTATGTGATTTTTGTTAGAGTCTCTGTCTGTCTCTGTCTTTGAGTCTGTCTGTCTCTCGGTCCATCCCCCCCCCCCCCCCCCTGTGTTTTGCATTCTGTGGTTAACGAAGAGCTTTGTATCTCCTTATGAAGGATAGAATGTATATCTTGTGCGTACGGTTGCAAGGGGAAGGATGGAGTGGGGGTTTCTCTGTAGGGGAGGGGGTTGGGGGAGGCATCACTAAATATGGACACAACCAGGATGGATAAATTGATGTAATGTAAAATCTCAAAAAATCTCTCTCTCTGTCTCTCTCTCTCTCTGTGTATGTATCTGTGTGTGACTGTGACTTTGTCACAGTGTCCTGTGTCATTTCCTCCCAGTCTGTCAGTTTAGAGTTTCAGTGAATAGCAGTTGGTACTTATTTGACCATCTTTGTCATATTTTTGTCACACTTAATCTCATCCACGGGCATGTGTGTGTGTGTGTGTGTGTGTGTGTGTGTGTGCTTGCATGCATTTACAGTATGTTAGCACATTATAAGGCTGTGAATCTTCACGTTTTCATTGCCTCTAAAAATGCCAGACCCTCTCTAACTGATAATGTGTGTGCCTGTGTTTCCGTGTGTGTGTGTGTGCGCGTGTGTGTGTGTGTCTGCGTGTATGTACGTGTGTGTGTCTCTTCAGGAGTATCAAATCTCATTCAGCAAGTGTGCCGACTCAGCAAAGGACTCCGCCTCCTCAATCTTTCCAAGACCTCACTCTCCTCAAAGGGTGTGTACTACACTAGCTTTGTGGTCTAAGGGTCTGTACCCCCTACCGAATAAAGCTCAATACACAGGACACATACAAACCTACGGTCATACTAGAATGTGCTTAGCACTCTTTCGTAATGTTTTCACCTTTAACATCGATATGAGATCACCTTTGCCTGCAAATCCAGGCTTGGTTGGTTATTGTTTTGTCGCGTAATGAGCAAGACTAGATAGGTATGGATTTTAGATACTCTGACAGGAACCTTCCAGACTTCTAGCCCCCTTCTCGTTAGTCTGGGTGGCTGCCAGGGTTTCCTCAGGTCGGATCTTACCTTTCAGTCAATACCTAATGCAAGCATGAGAGGACTATGAGGATAGATTTTCAGGACAAGTTATGAATGAATCAATCAATTTCCCCCCTTCTGTTCACTCACCACCGTAATCTAAAACTTAGCCAAAGCTAACAGTGGTGGTCAGTTTTATAACGTCGGTTACATAGAATGCGACTTAAGGAAAGAGATATGTTTGTTAATTAATTCCGTCAGAAAATGTGAAATGCTGAGTCAAACGTGACATGATTTGGTAATTTGTTATTTACTGAAAATGACACCTGCTATAACAACGTTAATGCCAGAACTGGAGAAATGGATAATGGTAGAATAACAGAATGGACAGGCTTCAGATTGTGCAGTTAGATGCCCTTGTTAGCCGGACTTGGCAAGCCGTGTTTCAGCCAGGCTGTGGCATGCTGCCACTTAACAGTTAGCCTGCAGGGCTATCTTTTAATCTGGGTTAATGAGAGTTGACTAGTTTCATTGGGCACTTGTGTTTAATATTTAGCAAAGAACAAGAAGGATATTCATCTGTGAATCTGTTTGTTGCATCTTTTCCTTTATTGTGTTAGAACACTTATTTTCCGCTGTTTTCTCTTTCTTAATTTCCTTGTTCCCCTTCCTATCCCTTCTCTCTCTTTCTCTCTCTCAGGTGTAATGTCTCTTTCTCAGGCTCTGTGTTCAAGTGATGACTACTCCAACTCTCTCCTTCATCTGGACTTAAGCAAGAACCCTGGGATTCTGACCGGAGAAGATGCCACAGTTAGGAAAAACTCTCTCTCTCTCTCTCTCTCTCTCTGTCTCACCCTCCCCCCCCCTCTCTCTCTCTCTCACACACACACACACACACACACACACACACACACACACACACACGTGCATGCGTAAAACTACCTGAAACAGAACTTCATGTCTTGCTGTCCTTGGCACTGTGATTAAGAGAGTTTTTATTAATCTATTATTTATGCTCTGTCCAGTGTCCTGTATGTTTTGTCCTTGCACAAACACACACACACACACACACACATACACGCCCACGCACACACACACACGCTGTTCTCTCTGACATTCTTGCTGTCTTCTCATAGAATTTGTACCTGTTCCTGGCTCAGCCAAACTGCTTGGTCCATCTGGATCTGTCAGGCACTGACTGTGCTGTGGACTCAGTGAGTGACAAGACTATTGCTTTTGATACACACTATTGCAGTATTGTTTTTAAATAACATAGAAATCATTCTTAGACTCTCTTTTGTGCTACTCAATCCAGTTTAGTGCTGTTGACTTATATAGATTTCAACTTGTTTCGGTTCGATCGTCCTCTTTGTTTTTCGCTTTTTCTCTTTCACAGCTGTTCGGGGCTTTGCTGAGAGGCTGCTGTGCTGATCTCTCTTACTTAAATCTCTCTAAAAACTCATTCTCTCACAGGTAAGCCGAAAACCTGTAAACCACCTCCATTGTTGCACTCAGTCGCTTGTAGTCATCATTTCACTGTTATCATCTCACCGTAAAACTTACAAATTCACCACCAAGAATATGTTGAAACCACCTATAACCATAAACTTAATTGGAGATAACAAGTGTCTTAAGAACTCATCAGTAACACATGTACAGGAAGGTTAAGCCAAAGCACAAACTAGATGCACTAATAGGAGACATACTCCTATTAGAGCTTGTTTATTGGCAGGTGGGAGCTCAATAACAGAATCAGATGAGTGCATGTAGCAGCTGCTGGCTGTGACACTAAGATCCACCTCCCATCTGGATTCCCTGTGGAGCCACATTGCAATACAAGCTCCAAGTTTCTGCAGCTAACTGTGTTATGGGAAAGCTCTGTGAAAAATGAGGCTAATTTTAGTAGGGAGTTATTGTTTTAAATCCCAAGTTCGTTTGTTTTTCTGTACCATCTCCTTCTGAGTCACACGCTCTGAAACAATTTGGTTTTAATGAGCGTTGCATTTGCATTGGCATGATTTTAGCAGAAGATACTGTATCATCAGAAACATATTGGACTGTTTTTTTTTCCCTTTCTTTCTCTCTCTCTGCCTTTCTTTTCGCTTTGCATTAATATGAACCTCTTTTTCACTGTGTTTTGCGCACTCACCCACGCACAGGTACTCACGCACGCTCTCACACTCGCACACACTCACTCTCCTGCTCTCTTTGTCTCAGAGGCTTACTTCACTATGGGTAACTTGGGGCATGATGCCTGTCTGTGCGGGTGTGTGTGTGTGTGTGTGTGTGTGTGTGTGTGATACATGGAACAGGAGCAGAAATCTGTTAGAGCTGATAAGAGAAAAAAATTCATGAATATTGAATAAGATCGGTTTCGCCCACTCGTTCATCGTCTTAACACACCCACTATGCCTTTGTATGCACACACACACACACACACACACACACACACACACACACACACACACACACACACACACAGAGGCCTAGACACTGTAGTACTAATTAATTCATTAATTCATTAACAGTAATGCCACTTCTTGGAACAATACAAACAGCTGTTTGACATGGAAGTCTTATCCTGTACTAGTTTTGACACCAGCACACAGTCTCCTGCTTTTATTTAGACTGTTCTTTAACACTCTGTTGGATGAATAATTTGTTAGGCTGAGGTATATCAAACGCAGCTCCTAAATTTTAAAAACTGGTTTGTGCGCAGAACAGATATTTCACAACAGAAATGGGTTCTACATCCTATTGGTTTAAAAGATGTTCGTGCCCTTTCTTTGTTTATAGATACTTTTACTGGTTCTATTTTATTTTTCAACCATACGTTTTTTATGTTTACATAGCGTATGCAGACAGAATATCCATCAGAACCTGGCCAAAGCACACAGCCAATTTTCTAATATTTTACATGAGATATAGAGAACAAAGTGATATTTTAAATAACAGTCTCTCTCTCTCTCTCTCTCTCTCTCTCTCTCTCTCTGTGCGTCTCTATCTCTGTCTCTGTTAGGAAAATACGTGAAACTCTTCCTTCCTTTCGGCAGTTTTTCAGTTCGGCGTTCAGTCTCACCCACATCAGTCTGGCCTCGATGAAAATGCCCCCCGATGTGCTCAGGTAAGGCACTGCTGCCATTTGGTGTGTTGTTCTGGCCTAGAGGTCTGCTCTGATTCACAGCCAAAATGAATCGCTCAGAGGAAGATGCTAAATTTGTCCTTTTTTTCTTGACATAACGTCTGTCTTCTGTTGGGCATCTTTTGAAAAAAAAAAACAAAAAAAAAAAACAGTGGAAGGGCAGGAACAAGAAAGGAAAGGTCTTCCTTCTGTTAACTCTAATCATTGTAATTCCATCATAACCATCATCATTTTGTTTCTTGCTGGAAAAGTAGCTCTTTAAATAATTTGTAAATCTATTTGCGTTATTCTAATCAAGTGTGAATGTCATCTCCAAACACCTCTTGCGTTTTCCTCTACCCTGTAAAGGACCTCGGTCTGGAAGCTGAGATAATCTTTAAGCTTCTTTAGACCTTAATCTTCTAAAACTGTCGTAACACTTTTGCAGCTGGTGGACAGAAGCTGTCTAATTTGATTGTAAGGAGAGTCAATCTTAACAGTGTAAACAAAACAAGAACTGTTCCTTTCACGCACTAATACCTTAAAACCATGTGAAGTCTGGTAAGCAATGATCTTGGGCTTGCTCTCTGCACTCTCTTCAGGGCTTTGTTTCTCGGGCTGTCCTCTAACCCACACATAACTGACCTCCACTTGGACATCAGCGGCTGTGAGGTACTCCGCTCAGTGTCTATCTCCACTGTCTCATTTTTGTCTCGTGGACCGTCTTGCTCTTTGCTTGAAGTTCTGATTTTAGATGAGGCACTAGAGAGGACTAATACTGAGGTTCAGTGCTCATGAATCTCATGCGTGACCTAGCGGCTCATCCACCCCCCCCCCCCCACCCCCCCACCTCCCCTTTCCTCAGTTTACTTTAGATGGTATGAGCATGTTTTTTTCATTGAGCCTTTACATACTCAAATAGTCTTGAATATTTTAATTTGTTTTTGCTGGCAATGTGTCGGCTCTTATTTGGTTGCCTCATTAAGTGGATGTCACCAAATAAGGTTGGTAAGAACGCTAGCTCCTGAGTTCTCTTCAGACGGAAACACTTCGCAAACCAAGATTAAAGGTCAAGTGTGTCAAATGATTAAAGTGTGACAGCTAATTCCAGTGTGACGAATGTTTGAAGTGCAACTGTTATTTATGTCACAAGGAACTGCGGTATGTGCATCATTCAAAAATAGCATTATTAATGCCACTATCTGTTTGCCTGCCTGCCTGCCTATCTTTCTCTCTCTCTCTCTCTC
>NC_044499.1:11261263-11281263 GCF_902362185.1 Chanos chanos
CAGGTAATGGAGCGTCTGTGTGTGCGGGTACAGCAGCAGGTGTGTGTGCTGAGAGGAGCAGGAGAAGGAGAGGAGCTGCAGGCTGCCAGACAGGTTTTGAAGGAGGCCAGGAACTCTCGAGCGGTGAGTGAGTGTGCAAGCATTTGTATGTGTGTGTGTGTGTGTGTGTGTGCGCGTGTGCGTGCATGCGCGTGTGTGTGTTTTGAATGAATGCATTAGCATAATTGTACCGCGTGGACTCTCTCTAGCTATACCCGTCTCTCTGTGAGCTGGCCCATGTTCTGTCAGTGGATGGTCCAGTCAGACAGAAACTGGATTCACTGGCTGGAGAATTAGCAAAGGCTGCTGACAAGGAATTACAGGTATTGGTCTCTCTGCCTCTCTGTCTTTCTCTCTCTTTCTATCTCTTCTGCCTCTGCTACTCATGGTGCAACTACCACTACTAATGACTTTATCTGCATGCTGACAATTGTAACAATAATTATCTATCTATCTATCTATCTATCTATCTATCTATCTATCTATCTATCTATCTATCTATCTATGGTTGATTGATTGGCTGATTGATCAGGTGATTGTGGACTCCATGGTGTCTCTCTGTCGAGAGCTGTGCCCACTGTCCTCCTCTGCGGCTGAGAGACTAACCCCTCCACTGTCTTCCATCTCTGAGCATGTGTCCATTCCTCGCTCAGCCATCCGCACCGCACTGATGGAGAGGGCAGCACAGGACATCAACAGAGCATTAGAGTGAGTGAAAAAGAGAGAGAGAGAATGAGAGAAAGAGAGAGTGAAAGAGAGAGAAAGAGAGAGAGTGAGACAAAAAGAGACAGACAGAGCATTAGAATGAGTGAAAAACAGAGAGAGAGTGAGACAAAGAGAGACAGACAGAACATTAGAATGAGTGAAAGAGAGAGAGAGTGGGATGAAGAGAGACAGACAGAACATTGGTGAGTGAAAGAGAGAGCGAGAGTGGGATGAAGAGAGACAGACAGAACATTAGAGTGAGTGAAAGAGAGAGAGAGAGAGAGAGAGAGAGAGAGAGCGGGATGAAGAGAGACAGACAGAACATTAGAGTGAGTGAAAGAGAGAGCGAGAGTGGGATGAAGAGAGACAGACAGAACATTAGAGTGAGTGAAAGAGAGAGAGAGAGTGGGATGAAGAGAGACAGACAGAGCAAGAGTTGACTGTTGCTGTGTGAATTGTGTTGTGTCATGTCATGTCATGTCGTTTTGGTATGTTGTGTTGTGTCGTATTAATTTCTTTTATGTTATGTTATGTTGTGTTGTGTTTCATTGGTTTGTTTTATGTTGTGTTGCGTTGTGTTTTGTTCCTTCGCGTTGTGTCGTGTTACGTTGTGTTGTGTTCCTTTGCATTGTGTTGTGTTGTGTTGCGTTACGTGGTATTGCGTTGTGTTGTGTCATGTCGTGTTGTATTGCGTTGTGTTGTGTCGTGCTCTAATGCTCTCCTTTTTCTCTGTTCTCTGTGTTTCTCAGGGAGGTGAAGCTCTCTGTTGTTTCTTATCTGACCAACTCTATAGTGGACCAAATTCTACAGGAACTCTACAGCACTCATAAGACCCTGGTAAAGACCTTCTTTTCTTCACATGTACACCCCCCCCTTTCTTTATCTGTCCATTACTGTCCATTACTGTCCATTACATTTCAACCTCTTCATCTTTTATGCCTCTTGAGTGGTCCTTTATTTTTGCTTCTGGTTTTTTTTTTTTTTTGCCTTCTTTCTCTTTAGCACCATCAGGTTTCCCTGATGAGGAGTGTGGAAGATGGAGGAACAGCACGGCGATCCCACAGATACACAGATTCACTGGATGTCATTGATGAAGACTTTGGCATTTGCATAGTGAGTAGCACTGTCTGCATTTTCAGTGTGTTGCTGTGTGTCTAGCCATACTCATACTCTTTGAATTAGTCCTTTTACAATTTGTGGTTGTCAGAGTCACAGCCTTACAAGGATAGAGTATATTGTTACTATACTGAAGACCTCAGCAGTTTGGTTTTTGAAAGGCCTTTTCTATATTATTGCGCTATTCCATCAATAGCCAGTGCCAGTGCCTCTCTATCATACCTCTCTAGTTATTCAGTCTCTGTCTCTGTCTATCGCTCTCTCTCTCTCTCCCACTCCACAGGATACCATTGCTATAAGAAAACGCTCAAGGACTAGACGAATCCGCCCTGTGTCCACCAGATTAAGTGAGTCATTCAGCCCAGTAAACTAGACTCAGCACCATTGTTACGCTCCAATGCCCAGCTCATATTTTTCATCCGATCCAAGGTTTTTTGGTGTGTTTCTGATAAACAAATGTACATCAGCTATTTATTGACCATCTCCTCTTTCTCACTCTGTGTGCTTCTCTCTTTCTCTCTCTCTCTCTCTCTCTCTCTCTCTCTCTTTCTCTCTCTCTCTCTCTCTTTCTCTGTCTCTCTCTGTCTCTCTTTCTCTGTGTGTCTCTCTCTCTCTCTCTGTCTCTCTCTCTCTGTCTCTCTCTCTCTCTCTCTCAGGTCTGGGAGATGACCCCAGCTCCTCACCCTCGTCTGCCACTCCGCATCCCTCTGTCCCCTTTTCTCGCTCGGCCTCTTGGGAAGGCCTGGCCACTTTACCTACCCAGGGTGCACCTCTGCATCATGTAACTCGTGTCAGACCACGACCTCCCCGAAGACACAGGCCAGGACATGCACCTTCGCACTCGGTGATGAATCTTTTCCATTTTCACCTTAGGTTGACTCGCAGTAACTTTGCATTTTCTGCTGGGTATATGTGCGTGTGTGTGTGTGTGTGTGTGTGTGTGCGTATAAGAGAGAAAGAGAGCTTGAGGGAGAGAGGAAGAGAGACTGCTGCTTTCTAACTCTTTTTGTATACTCTATTTGTACCCCGTGTGAAATATTTATGCGTTTCTGCCCTTATCCAAACAAAATATGCTGTGTTCCTCAGTGTTTTGCCAGCACCACATACTTCCCCTTGCCAGAGTAGTTTCAGAAATAAATGGAACATACTTCAAAGCCTCCCCATTGTCTCCTGACTCACTCTAATCACATTTTTCAAACTCGAAATCCCTCTGGCTATTTTCATGCTTCCAATTATATTTCTTATGTTTGTTTATCAAGTTAGCGCATCCTCTAAATAAGTTCAAGAATAATTGAGGTGACAGCCTAAGCGTTTACATATGAAAGTTCAAGTAAAAGCAATGCATTTCAAACGCCACCGCATCACTGTTATTATCATCGCCATTATCCCCAACACCACTAATACCAGCACTGCCACCGCCACCATTATCATCATCATCATCATCATCATCATCGTCAGTTATCACTACTGTTACAACCAACCCCACCATGAACATGATCATCATCATCATCATCATGATCATCATCGTCATCTGTATCATTACAATGATTTTTGACTCCTTTTCTTCCTCAGCACTGCTCTGAAAACGGAGGTGTGAACCTTCTAGACGACGGTCTTCCTGATTTCTATACCAAGAGAGTGCTCCCAGACAGGTGTGCAGATCTTTACTTAACCCACCGTCGTGTCTTCTCAACAGATATATTTACGGCTTAAGCCCACGCAAACACATGGAAATGAATGGCTATAGAAGAATGTTAGATATAAATAGACATTCTTTCAGGTTTATCTTGTTTGTCAAATATTTTTCATTTGCTCCTGAAACACTCACACACAGACACACACACACACAAACGTTTTGTTCATCCTTTTTTTGTGTCTTTTATCATGTCAACAGCCAACTGTCATGCCACCATCAGTCTCAGGTGCTGAGGAGGAAAAAGAGACGCAACATGCTGTCAATCTTTGGGTTCCGGAAGAACCGCAACTCCACCTTATCCTATCAGGAGCCAGAGTCTGCTGGAAGGGGAGGAGCCTGTGGCGAGGAGTGCCGGACAAAGTACGCCCCTTCCATTCTTCCCATCAGTGTGTGAGACAGTGTGTAGTTAAATTAGGATGTTCTATTATATCTGGACTCTTGGGATAATTGGAGTAATGGAGTCTCTCTCTCCCTCCCTCTCTCTCTCTCTCTCTCTCTCTCTCTCTCTCTCTTACTAAATAACAGCACAGTCGCAGAGAATGAATATTCTTTGATACAGCATTCAAAAGATCCTGGCAAAGCGGATCCTGTCAGTGAGGGGTCCAGTGAAAGGCTGGTTGAGCAGAGTGAACCAACGACTCCTCAGATTTCAGCTCGTCCAGTTAAGGGTGTTCCACTGCCAGGAATGAGAGCTATGAGTTTCCCCTGCATGCCTCATAGAGAAGTAGGATTCACAAAACCCCCCCAGCATATAACAAACATTTATAACCCCGTTTACAACACCTTGATGAACTCATACACAAGTCATCTTTTAACATCTTTTTTTTTTTTTTTAAACAGATCATCTCTAAACATAAATTATGTTTATTTCTTGAGAAAGCCAGTAACTCACTCAGTCAATCACTGTCACTCTCTTTTTGTTTCTGTTTTTCTTTGATCTTCAGTCGTCGTCTGAGGATTGCAGCAATGTGCTCGGCGCCTCTGAAGCCATCGGTCAGACAGAGCAGACAGTGGCTAGACATACGGACCAAGAGAAAGACGCACAGACTCAGAGGCAGACATTACCCACAGAGAGACAGACGGTTTTTGACAGACAAGAAGAGACTCCACCATTCCAGCAGAAAGACAGATTGACAGAGTCTGGTACAGGGACAGACGCTCAGCCCAGTGAGAGCAGGCAGAGACCAGAACCACCACCTCAGAGCTGCAAGCCAAACCTGGTCAAAATGAGACATCTAGAGGAGTTTTCTGGTACTGCAGCATTACGTATATTGTCCGGCCAGTTATATATACGCAATCGTGGATTGATTTGCTGGATTTGCTAGATTATTTGAAGATAATTTATATACAGATAATTTTGCTTCCCTGTCTCATCCCATAGACTCTTCTGTTGTGGATGTGGAAGAAGAAGTAGAAAGGGATAAAGAAGGACAAGAAAAGGTAGATGAGAATGAGAAGAAATCTCAAGAGGCAGAAGGGCAGCTTCCCCCTATACCTGAAAAGGTGTGTGCGTGTGTGTGTCTGTGTTTGTATATATACGCGTGTGTGTGTGTGTGTCTGTGTGTGTGTGAGTTGATGCTTGCTTTGTTCTCCCTGCTTAAATCTGAGCTGAAGTATTAAACATATCATATATGTTGCTCTCCACAGAAAAGTAACGATCAGCCTGTGAATGACAGGAACTTACCCGAAATACCACCTGTTCCATCTCCTCGAAAGAATTCCACCAATGAGACCAAAACACCGCCTCCTGTACCACCCGCCTCTGCCAAACCAGCATTTGATTCGTTTAATTCTGCTGTCACTCATGGTAATAACATCCCCTGGTATCTACTGTGAACACAGCTCCCACTGCAGTAATTATTTATAGTAACTCAGAAGTCATGTTACAAAATATAGAGAAAAATATACTAAATGTTGACTGTTCATTTGTCGGGGATGACTTATGTAAAAGAAATTGCTTCTAAGAAATTCATTGAATCATAACTTATAACTGCTGTAGTCAAAGCGACTGTGTTAACAAAAATGGTGACGAGGAGGAGGAGGTCGAGGAGGATGAGTTTGACAATGATGATAATGATGATGATGGTATTTACATGTCTGTTTATTGTCAGGGAATAATGATGAGAGCAATTCCAGCCCAACTCCCATGAAGCCATACCGAAACCTGAAAGCAAAGTCCTGTGATACAGGTACTTATGTTAATGTTTACGTCGTGTTTCTGGGAGAGAACATTCTTTTATCGTGGTTTTGGTCACATGTAGACAGATGTGGTCTTTTCATATTTTCCTCAAACCTTTGTAATATTTACAGTCCTCTTGTGACCATCTTTGTGTGTCAATATTTCCTCTCAGGCATGGAGCAGGTCAGCTCCAGTGATCTTGACAGGTGTTCACAGCGAAAGCCCCCTGTGACAACACACAGACATCCACCAACAAAAAACAAGTCCTGGGATGTCCCTGGTATGTCAATCACTGCACATTTACATTAATGAGGATGACACTTTACAGTATATCTAAATGACAAGTGTAAGTGTGTGTGTGTGTGTGAGAGTGTGTGTGTGTGTATTTGTGTGTGTGTGTATGAGTGTGTATTTGTGTGTGTGTGTGTGTGTGTGTGTGTGTGTGTGTACGTGTGTGTGTGTGTCCTCTCGTGTGTGTGTGCGTGTGTGTGTGTGTGTGTGTGTATGTGTGTGTGAGTGTGTGAGTGAGTGTGTGTGTGTGTGTGTGTGCGTGTGTGTGTGTACGTGTGTGCGTGTCCTTTCCTGTGTGTCTGCTGTGGCAGATGGCCATGCGCTGACCTTTAGTTCAGCCAGATTGGTAAATAAGGTAATGTGAACACGCTGTGATGTTTCACTGTCTCATCTCCATTCTAGGTCAGGAGAGTCCGGAGCCAAGCAACGGTGAAGCGTCATGACAGCATCACGATCATCAGATAACCGACTGCTGTTAGAACGACCAAAGGGGGAAAGGATGAGTGGAGAGTTAGAGTGAAAGAGAGAGAGAGAATTGAGTGAGAGTGATGAGGTCAAACGATTTCTTTGAATTCATGTGCTCTTGAGTTTACCACCCCCCTCCACCCCCCCCCACCCCCCCCCCCCCACCCCACCCCTCCAAAAAAGTAACATTTTAGTATATGTGCACACTCTCTCTTTTTTCAGCTACTATATATATTTAGTCATTGCTGTTGTTCATCTCTCTTCTCCCCTCTTTCTCCCTGTCTCACATAAACTCACTCTCACACTCTCCCACACACACACATGCACACGCACACATACGCACGCACGCACATACACATACACAGCCTTAAGCACTTGAGAAGTTGATGTCATATCCTCTTGTGATATGTTTTTCTGTACAATCTTGCCTCTGCATTATTTCTGTGACTTCCTGTAATTAGTCTCCTCTTCTCCTCTCAATTCCCCTCTAACGGTCTCCTTTTTTTTTTCTCTTTCTCTCTTGTGTTTTCCTCTGCGTCTGCTGACAATCTTTGACACAACTGTATGTTTTCAATTTTAACTTAAAAAAATGCTTATTGTAAATAGGAAATATAAATGAAATGATTTGCACTAACCTCTGCTTGGATCAGTATTCTGCCATGTGAAAGGATTTGACCTTTTTTTTTTTAACGTTTACATTTAATATCACATCAAATGGAAAGTTTGGAAATTGCACAGTTTTTTTTTTTTTGGTTTTTTTTTGGTTACGTTAAAATATGACTAAATTATCTGTGTTGTTACCATTTATCATTGTCATGGTGTCGTTATTGATGGGTAATTGTGGATAAACCTCAGGCAACTTGATAAAGACTGAGAGTTATCTAGGTGTGAGATGAGAGACGCTCTATTTTCTGAAGATGTTGAATATGACTGTGTGAATAAAGATAAGAATTGAAATGAAGTCAAACGGTGAAGCTGTTTGCGTCTGTCAGTTTCTCCCTTGCAGAGGCACACTAATACTAGAAAAAAAAACTCTTCTCTCTCTGATACTGAAAAAAAGTGTATACTTTAAGCTCTGAGCTTTGAGGCCCAGGGCTAGATAAACCCGCATGTTCTGTATCGAGTTTCTCAAGATAATTCTACATGAATTTCACAAGATAACTGTGCGAAGGTAAAAAAGGAGACAGGATTAAAGACTAAAGATGATTATCCCTGTTCCAAGAAGTGTTACACTTAGTAAATCCATAATATAGCACTGGCATTAAGGGGTGTCAGAGTGGATCATTTGTTGAGTGACATGTCAAAGCTTTCTTTAGGGAAGACCTGGAGGGTGTTCCAGAGAGCAGGCTCAGTGAAAAGTCAGAGTTAGTCAACTCAGAGTAAGTAGTAAACCTCCTAATAGAAGAGCCCTATGGCTTCATTCTCCTACTAAAGCAAAGCCATAGGGCTCTTTAATTAGAAAGGTTGCTACTTGCTCTGAGTTAACTAACTCTGAGTTTTCACTAAACCCGCTTTCTGGAACACCCCCTGAAGTACTACAATAGTGTTCTCCTTCTCTAATGTAAATGCTTTTTTGATTTATGACAGAAGAGGGCGCCAGAGGTCTTCATCCTGGCATGAAGCTCTTTACTGATGAGGCTCCAGTGGATTCATTAGTTCCTCTTAGAGTGACTTTTCAGCCCTGCAGAACCCTGTCTAATGAGGAATAAGTAAGTTTAAATAGTACAAATTCACTGGGGTCAACAGCATAAAATGCTTCATGGCACTTTAGTAAGGTTGTACTGAAAGAATTTACAGCAAAATTCAAATGAACTTAAAAGCATCAGTGAAATTTCATGTATGGCTCATTCTTTTCATCTTAAATGTGGTTATTTCTTCTCATACTGACACCATTTTGTATGCCATAACTGGAAGTTAAAGCATTGTGTAAATACCTGCTTGGTTTATCTATTGTTCAAAACTGATATTTGAATTACATTAATGAATATTTTGTGGTGGTTTCTCAGAAGTTACAGAGTAGAATCAATGAATCATTATATTTAATTGAGTAGAATACTGGTGTAACATGTGACATAAGCGACCCCTTTATTTCACCTGCATTATCTCTCTCTCTCTCTCTCTCTCTCGCTCTCATAGACATTCATACACACATCATGGGACAACAATGAAGTTAAATAGAGTGATTTGAAGTGTGAATAAAACATGTTGAACACATTCATTAATCATTTAATTGAGCATGTCTCATGAACACACACACACACACACATGTGACTTGTATAGAGCTTCTTGAGGCACTGAGACATTGAAGAGAATAGTGAATGAATCAGTGGTGCTCTGACGCCAAAGACCACTGTTTAAAGCATAAGTGTCACTCATGGAAACAGCTCTTTCCCCCTTTCAGTATTATTCACATGCTGCATCTGTGTCAATCACATTCATTAGAGCACGGGAAAGCCTTATGAAACACACACACTCACACACACACACACACACACACTCATACGCACACATACGCGCGTGCGCGCACACACACACACACACACACACACACAAAGCCTTAAACACTTGAGAAGTTGATGTCATATCCTCTTGTGTGATGTTTCTCTGTACAATTCTGCCTCTGCTTTATTTCTGTGACTTCCTGTAATTAGTCTTTTCAAGAACAAACAAAAAACACACACTTACATGCATACATGCATACACATGTACATGTCACTCACACACTCAGTCTCCCCAATCCCCGTTCTCACCCTCATACCCCACCCCCTTGATCTCTGTCACACAATCACACATACACACACACACACCATACACACACACACACACACACACATATATATATATATATATACACACATACATACACACACACACACACACACACACACACACACACATATATATATATATACACACATACATACACACACACACACACACACACACACACACACATAGTATACATTATATATATATATACACATATATATTTATATATAAACACACACACACACACACACACACACACACAGATGCAGATGGGCAACCAACTCACTGGCAGATGGGATTAATGACTATACACTCAGTGAAGGTTGTAAAAAGTGGAAGACTCAATCATTTTTATGGGGTTGGTGTTCCATTGAGCTGTGCGTATCAGTGCTGTCTGAGAGATTCTACTGAGCGCTGAAAGGGTTGTCATGGACAAGCAAAATTCTTCAGTCACTTCAATCTCATGGTGTATAATAGCCTATTTCAGGTCCTCAGTTCACCATGAGGTGAATCCTTCCCTCATTTTGGTCAAGATAATGAAGAGTTTATCAAATATTAATGGGTGTAAATGAGGTTTCCCTCTTTCCTAGTCTGTCCTCCAGTCCCGGTCTGTAATTGACTTGTTCTCCTTGAATATCTCCCTAACAACGCACAAATCTCATTATTCCCAAGTGTTGTAGGATTAGAGCAGATTAATATTTGAGAGAGTCCTGAATATGTGTGTGTGTGTGTGTGTGTGTGTGTGTGTGTGTGTGTGTGTGTGTGTGTTTGTGTGTGTGTGTGTGTGTGTGTTTTCTTGGTTTGGAAAGAAGGGAGGTGCAGGTTTAGAGTCTGACGCAGGTGTGTCTTCTCTCACTTTCTCCCTCTCTCACTCTCTCTCTCTCTTGATCTGCTGTACAGAGGAAAACTGACTGACCAGGCTTGGCTGTTTTTGAGGATGATATCTTTCTGGAGCAGGACCAAATCCACAGAGAGGTTGCCTCACATCTATTAAAGTAACCCATTTACACTATCCTAACTTTCTATCAATAGAGTCCTCTCTGTTTGTTCTCTGTCCTTCACTGTCTTCAGTTTTCTAGCATGTCCCTCTCAGCTGTGCTAACGCCTCTCAAATGTGCTTACTGTGTGACCCAATGAGAATGTAGCTGTCCCAATAACTATTCTGTAATACTTTCTGTGTGTCTGTGCTATAGATACTTGCTAAATAATGAACACTTGCTATTGGGTGTGGGCCTTGTGAGTGTAATAGTACTTAGAAGAAAAAGTGTATCCATCTGTAACATGGGAAATATTTGTACTTCTTAACCATATGACTCTGTTGTTCTCCATTTTTTCCCCCGTTATTCTCCTCATTGGGAACAACTGGTTCCGAATGAGGTCTTGTATTCCTAATACGCTTTCACGGACACAAGGCTGTATGCTCCCATTTTCTCCCAGTAGAATGTTTTATCAGGCTAATTTAGAGATAAAGTTTAATAAATTCATTGGCTATTTCATCATATATCACATTAATGATATGTTTACATGTCACAGGGTTGTTCATCACTAGGCGATATTGAAGCTTGGTTATTGCTGTCTTCCAGCTTTGCATCTCATATAGGACATACACATTTATTGTGTAGTTGCACTGTTCTGTATACTGGTGTTTCAATATATAATATGTTAACCATAATGGAGTTCTGCCTCCAGTATGAAATGTACTTGTAATTATGTTCTCATAGTCTTGTTATGACTGACTGAAGATATACTTTGATTGTGACTCAACTGGCTTGATACTGTGGATCCTCAAAATTTTATGCTCTTCAGTGGGTTTTGCTACTGTATAATTTAATACTTTGGATGTTAGTGTTTGCTCTCTCCCTCTCTCTCTCTTCTCCTATGTGTGTGTGTGTGTGTGTGTGTATGTGTGTATGTGTGTGTGTGCATGCGCCTGCGTGTGTGTGTGCCCACGTCCTTATGATGTGTGTTGACGCACAGCGCAAATGTGCTTTTGATGTTTTGTGAGTGTGTGTGTGTGCATGTAAACATGTTCGCGGACTTCACATATGGGACTCTGCTCTTAACCGAGTATAAATCATAGATTAATAAAGACAGTCATAGTCACAGTTGTTTATCAATCAAGACAAGCAAGACAGCAAATTTCATAAAGTTATATTGGATGCAGTTCTGTTTGATGTTGTTTGTGATGCAAATTTGAAGGAATTGAATAATTGCTTAGTTTTTGACTGCCTTTGCCTTTATATCCAGTCATTTGTCACCATCTCTGTCAATGTCTCTTTCCATGCCATGATAGGCATTATCTACTCACGCCAAAGCCATGCAAATGAAACAATAATTACAAAGTGCCAAATTTCTCTTTTCGATGCCTCACTCTTTTTAACCCCCCCCCCTTTCTCTCTCTCTCTCTCGCTCTCTCTCTCTTTTTCTCTCTCTCTCTCTTTCTCTCTCTCTCTCTGTCTGTCTTTCTCTCTCTCTCTCTGTCTTCCCCCCAGTCCTGTAACAGAGTAGAAGGAGAGCTCTGCTGTTGTGGGTCAGCATGCCTGCCATTGTGAACCTTCTTTTCAACACTGTGTCAACCAACACCACAATCTCCTTCTCCCTGGTGCTGCCTCTGGTCAGCGTCCTGTCTCTGCTGGTGGGGGTCGGCGGCCATCTGCTCATGTGGTTGGTTTTGATGCGTAACCGACGGCGACGCTCTAAGCCCAGTTCCGTTCTGTTGTTGAACCTTAGCTTGGCAGACCTGTGTGCCCTGCTTACATTGCCATGTGTCCTCCTCAGTGCCAGCTATCAGAACTGGCAGCTAGGGGGAGGTATCTGTGTGCTGCTGGGTTTTATGACCTCTCTCACCGCCGGTGTAGACATCTTCAGTCTGGCTGCATTGTCGGTTCTTCGCTACCGCATAGTGGCTCCTCCCGCAAGGCCCCCAGCCAGCCCCACACAGGTGTAAGTATCCACAGAGAGTGACACACACACACACACACACACACACACAGAGAGGCCAATGCCTTTTATACTATTACACACATGAATGATTTTTACACTGTTAAAAGACCAGACACAGTGTTTACACTGTGCGCTTGTTCATTGCAGTAAAATGAACAGTGTAATGCATTGTGTAGAATTTTTTTTTTCTCAACAAGTGCATTTATGACAACACTCAAAAACAGCACACTCTCCTAAGTAACAGTTACAATGTAAATGATAACGGAAAATAGCTCTTGATCTCAAGGAATTTTTACGCTAAACATCAACACTCTGCTGGAAATACCAGAAAACAGAAAATAGCTCATGCAAATGGCCTGGGCAGCTGTTATGAAACAGTTAACTGTCTGTTATTCCAGAAGTTGCACGTTTCACAGTTATTAGTGCAAATTCATTACATTGAAATATTTATTCGTCAGAGAAATGTGCTAAGATAGCAGATCAGTAGCTGCGCTAATATTCACCTTTTACTTTGTTCTGTAATGGTATGAAACCTTCTTTCCGTGCACGAGTGTATAGATGTCACAGTGAATATGACCAGAGTCTCTTTTTTGTTCAGAGCGGGCACGGTGGCAGTGATCTGGCTGGTCTCTGTTACCATGGCACTGCCAAAGGTCACGTATATCCAGTTTGATGGGGGTTGCACGTGGTCGGTGGGAAGGGGTCAGTGGCTTGGTTTCCTCGTCCCGGCGTTCCTGGTCTACTACGTGGCCCCTCTTCTTTGCATCGCGCTCAACTGCGGCCTGATCATCACGCACCTGTATCGATGCCGCGGTACTTTGTCAGCTGACCGACGGAACAAGAAGGCCACCGCACTTCTCATTGGCTCCACTCTGGTGTTTGCTGTCAGCTGGCTGCCCTATTACGTTCTAGAGTTTGTCAATATCATGTCACCACATGTCAACTCAATGTCCTCACCTCCCAACTGGCCGCTGGGCTCCACCCCGTCTCCTAGCCCCACCATGTCATCGTCTGATACGGAGGTATCCTTGCTGTGGGAGGTGGCCTCTCTCTCTGCCATCCTGCTGGTCTGTTTGGCTCCCTGTTGGAACCCTCCCTTATATTTCTTGTTGTCTAAACCAGCCTTACGTCAGTTACGGGCACTTTTCCCTGCTCTTCCGAAACGATGGGGGGCCATAACTCTGCACAGACGCATCATCCCAGCACCACCCCTACAACTAGCACCTTCACAACCAGTGTCCCACACTTGCACCCTTGCACCAAGGCTTACACAGTGATACACAGTTACACACACACACACACACACACACACACACACACACACACACACACACAAAGAGGAGCACATTACATTTCTACATATACGTAGATGCAAATACACACACCGTACAATTCTGTTGTTGTTGTTGTCGTTGTTGTTGCTTTAGGGACAGGTGTGTTCTTCAAGAACATCCATGTCCCTTTTAACCGTGTTGGGAGCATGAGTTGCTTAGTAACACCGTGAGAGTGAATAGAAACATAAGATTGTGGTTCAATGTTTTTATGGTGGAGCATCACATTTACAATGTTCCAGCACACCAGCTGCTCTGCCTTTCCTTGTCTCTCTCTGTTATATATATATGCACACACACACACACACACACACACACACACACACACACACACACACACACACACACACACAGCACATACAATCACATCTAAATATTTCTCAGTGGGTGTGTATATTTATGTATATGTATTCAGCTAGGTCTACATAGCCTTTGAATAATGTGCCTGAATGTCAATTTCTGACAATTTTTGGCATTAATCACCCACCTCTCTATATATATTTCAGATCCATTTAAGACCAAGCTGTTCACCATGTTTGAATCTGTTATTTCAAATTCTGTAAATCAGTCCATTTCTACTTCCCTTCGCTCTGTCCATGTCTGATCTGACTCGGTTTGACTGAGAGATTCAGACATCCATTTTCATTTGGCTTGATCAAGCAGTGGGGAGCAGTCAGCCAGCGGCTTTAGAACATCACAGCGACCATCAATGAGCACAGTCTATTCTTCTGCCCTTATTGTAGATCACTCCAGAGACCACGTTATGTCATGATGATCCTTTGGGAAATTCATGCTGGATATGAAAGCCTTTGGATAAAAAAAAAGACCCATTTTCGAGGGAGAATGTTATTTTGCCGTCAGCTGAGCAGTATGTGGAGTTCAAACGCAAATAAAACCATAACTGGTAAATGACAAAGACAACGTTGTGGAGAAAAAAAACTACAGAAAATTTGTAACTGCTTTTTATGAACTACAAAAAACTAGCAAAATATGAATGATAAGTAATTTTGTAAAACTGTTTAAACTGCGTTTGGCTGGCCATCATGTGACAATAAAGGGAATACTCAAATTAATCAGTAACTGACTCATACATTAAAGTATGGAGTTTTGTCTGGAAATAGATATGAACATTATGGAAATATGTTTGGGGACACAGAGAGAATTATGTCCATTTACAACGTATGGATCACGACCTCCATTAATAAGCCTCTTCATGTGTCGACAGTATAGACGTTATACAAACTGTCAGTAATCCAGTGAAGCCATTCTGTAACAAGGCTGAATCTGAAATGTTGTGTAGGATTCTCTGTTCATGAACCACATCCGTTTGGCAGTGGATACCCATGAGTGGTTTGACCTTAATCAAACTTTAACAGACTTGTTACAGTTGCAAATGATAGCAGTTATGGTTTTCGGGTTTGCAATGAATTAAACAAGCCATTGCTTTCATCAAAGCCCATTCAAAGTATTTAAAGCAGACTTCCAATTGACTGATGAGAGGTAATTAACAGTCCAGATTAATGAGCTGCTCTTCCACAGTATGTTTACTGCATAAACTCCTCATGTTCAGCCAGGCTAAAGTGCCTAAAAATTAAATGTGATGGTGCTATGCTTGATCTACGCCTGGTCTGTTATGAGCTGTTACACAGTTTTCTGATGCAGAATTCTGTGGGATAATCTGTGAAAGTGACATGTTGTAGGAAGCCCAAAATAGAAATCCTGAGGCAGTTGTTAAAGATGAACAATGAATATTCAGATTCAAACCATTGCAACTGTTACTTCGTCCTTAAGTGTTTCATTAGGTGAAAAACGCAAAGTGTGATGGAAATTTGTTGAAACAGCTGAGAAGCTATATTAAAGATTCCCCTTTTAGGCTACTCTAATAATACATTCAACCAGGCCACGAGAGCAGGGTCAATCGTCAGTCCATATCTAATCTTTGCCTCCCTCTAGCGGTGGATTAACTCAGGCGAGCATACAACACCCCATAGGCAACAAAACTTGTTTGCACCCAATGAGATCATCCACTTGACCAGCAGTTCCAGCATTAGTCTCTGAGGGGAAAAAAAGGAAGAAATGACTCGCCACGTCAGCGTTAATGCATGACCATGACCAATATTCATAATCGGCGCCTTGGAGAATCGCCAAGCAATAAGCATGATGCATCTTGAAAGAAGGATAATAATTATAAGAAAATGTCAAGGACACTGGTGACACAATCACATTCTAGTTCACGAGAGAGAGAGAGAGAGAGAGAGAGAGAGAAAGAAAGAGAGAGAGAGTGTAGGAGGGATTTATAACTGTTGAGTACGCCCAGATGGAGGCACAGTCAGGTACTCTAACGCATTCTTTGGCTGAGATGGAAAAGGGGCGGACCGCTTTCTGCGCGCCTATAGAAAGCCACCCTCAAGACTTAAAGGGACGTACAGGTGTACAGTAGTATGATGCGTTATTAGAAACAGCGTCTAGACAAACACGAAGACGACTCAAACGTACTGAACCAAATCGACGTGGAAGACATTATTTGAAATTATGGACCGTTCTTTTGTCTTTATCAGACATGTGACAGTATATGAATGGGTTTAACCAAGAATACCCGCGAATAGAGGATGCCGAAGAGTCACTGAACATTTACTACTGACATGATATGGATGGTGCTGATCCCAGTCGAGGACTTTCATTGTGAGAACAGGTTAACAGAATACAATGTCGGAGCAGGTAAGAGTGCCTGACGTCCCCATCATTATCACTTATGCCTGTTATTTGTCCGCTTACTTTTTACGTTTCTGCTCAGGTTGAACGTCTGTTGCCGCTTTTTTCGGTGTACACGCCCTCTCTTGCAGCGCTGCTCCGTAAGGGTGCTAGTCTTGTCTGCCGGAGGCATTCTGTTACTTTGTTTACGTGAATGTCTTTCTCGAATGGTGCCATTCATACATGTAATTGCCAAAATAATGGAAACACTTGGGGAAACGGTTGCTACAAAGTAAATTGAAAATAGGTCCTTCTACACTACTGTAGTTTATAGTGATTTATACAATTTACACACCATATTTTTTAAACATAATATTTAATAAAACCGAGCAGTCGTCCATTATTTTGGTTACCATGGTGTTTTGACATAATGTCTGGAGGAGGAGGAGATCTCAGGAACTTTGAAAAAGGAGAGCTCGTTTTACAGGAGCCTTACTCATAACTTACTAATGCTTTACACACAAATAGTGACTAAACTGAAGCTAGCTTGAAGAAACACAATAGTCTAGAGTCGACTGTAGTGGAAAACACACACTCTTCCTGATGTCTGTTTATTAGTTCCAGATGTAAGTCAAAACAGATAAGCAACTCTGAAGCATTGAGAGTAGATATAAGTCTACCGGGTCAAGAATTTCATGGAGGAGGATAATATGATTGAAGTGCATCGCCTTAATACAGTGGTGTACATAGGCAGTGGTCTGCTGAATGAGGGGAAAGAAAATCATATGGTCAGATGACTCATCCTTCACCCTTTCTTCAACAAGCCGAACGAGTGCACGTCTTGAGCACGTCCAAACAAAGTGCTTGTTTCCCATGGTGAGAGGATTCTTAAGGCTCTCTGTTATAGTCTGGGTCGCATTTTCCTGACACAGTTTATGTCTGCTCATCTCCTCAGAGGGTAAGGTAAAATGTCAATAAATACAAACTCCAACTGCAAGCTCACCATTCTACGTCTATGGGACATGAGTTATTCACTGAGTGGGCGAGATAAACATAGAAGCAATGTAAACCACACTGCATGACCAGGTCAGTCACCGACTGAGACTCTGAAACAATGTCTCAGATTGCATTATCCATCACCGTCAGTGAAACGCCAAATAGCCAGGATTTCTCGTGGAGTAATAGTGTCACCTCCCTCCAGTGGTGTTCCAGATACTTGCAGAATCTCCATCTCTGAAGCTTTTCTGGTAGCTTGTTCTGAAAGAACGCCCTGTAAGGTCACTGTTGACTAATCCTTCCTTTATTTTGACTGTAACATTTTCCTTCAAGTTGAAAAATGAAAGGAAGGCGAGAACAAAATTAGTTTACATTCATTCTTGTGGTATACTGTTTTATCAGTATTATTAGTCTGTTATTACTCCTCATCATTATCATCATTGTGGTTGCTGTTGTTGACTGATTGTAACTGACTGCCTAAAATTCTTTTATATACAAAGAGTTGCTGCTACCCCCCAAACTGGTGATACAGTATATACCTCTTCTATACACCAGCTCTCTGTCCTAGTGTGTTACTTACAATGAAGGCTATGATTAATTAATTAACTTCTCTCAATTAGTGTAATTGGCTGCCTCTATGTGTCTTCCTCCATGGACAGTCTCAGTCATTCTTTAGATCATTCAAACAGAGTCCCTGACACTCCTGGTATTAGTCCCTGCAGAGCTGGAACTAGATTAATTGCTGTATTAATATTGATGGCAGCTGTCCCTGCAACCTAATGCTGTAAACAGCTGCATTACAAACCTGCCCTGAGTCCCTGACAACCCACTGCCCACCAATTTGCTCTCTATCTCTGTTTGTTTTTTTGTGTTGTGATGTCTGTTGGAGAGCCTTTGTGTGTGTGTGTGTGTGTGTGTGTGTGTGTGTGTGTGGCTGCATACACACTCAGCTGAGGAGAGTCAGGACACGGGCTGATTTGACCTACATTTTCTCTAATGTACAGTACTCCAGAGATCCCTTAAGTGGACCCGTGTATGACTTCTCTGTTTCCTGCTGTGTTTTTCATTTTATTAAACTAGATTATTCATGTGGACATATATTGTGCCAGTGTGAATGAAGATCATTCTCTATCTTACTGAAGTAACCTTTCAGTGTTGTCTGTCCTGATGGTCTTGAAATAATTTCAGTTTTATGTTTTGTTTTGTTTTGTTTTGTTTTGTTTTTCCAGGGATATGGTTTGACTCTTTCTGCTGCACCCCCTCTCCGTAGAGGAAGCACCCCTCTTCCGATAAAACATCAACTAAGGCGGGAAGAAGCAGTATCGGAAGACTATGATTGGACACCAGGACTTGATGAGCCTGCACCTCCACCAGTCAGCATCAGCGATACTCAGGAAGGGTCTTCTGATAAGGCCCCACAGCCGCAGGAGAAATACCGTGGTCCCCTGAGGATTGTTCTTCTCGGCCAGAACGGCGTGGGCAAATCGTCTCTGGCGCTGTCCCTGGCAGGATTATCTGACAGATCCCTCTCCGTAGACTCTGAAACCCAAGCAAGCGGTAAAGTCTTGTTTGTGAAATTCAAGCAGCTGCTAAAGCTCTCTTTTTTGTAAGCCAAGACTGCAGCCAAAGTCAGTGTGAATGACTTTTCTTCACATTGATCAACATAATTTGTTTAATATCAAAGGACCACAACTGGTGTTAAGTATCAGTAGTATTTTTGATTCATACCAGGTGAGAAGAGAAAGTGAATTGGGTACTGCCAGCTTTTTAAAGAATGAAAACCAGTTGAATGCTGTAACTGATCAGGCCAGGATGGTAACCCAAGCCTGGAGCTAAGAGAGTCTCATCTGCCCTGAGTGATAGGAGATGCCATGTAAAATGCTTGATCTAGCCTTACAGTACGGATTGAAGTTATTTTAGTTTCAGTATTGTTTTCCTCTGTGTCTCTCTCGTTCTTTCTTTGTGTGTGGCTATGTTTATGTGTAAGACTGAGTGCTTGTGTAGGTGGTTATGTGTGTATGCATGTATCTGAAGTTTGTGAGTGAGAGACATATCCATTTTTTTTAGATGAGGGTTATCAGCGAAGGGTGACAGTGGATGATGAAGACAGCTCAATTATGGTGTACGACAACTGGAAACAGGTGATACTCACACACACACACAAACTCACACAAACACGCATATGTTTGTGTGTGTGTATATATATATATATATATATATATATATATATATATATATATATATATATGTACACACACACACACACACACACACAAATTTGTCAGATTGTCAGCCATTGCTGTCTAAAATACATTACAGATGTAATGCCTTAGCTTCAGTGACTATTCAATGTCTTAGTTTGAGTGATAATTCAGTGTTTTAGTCTGAGTGATGATCCAGTGTCTTAGTCTGAGTGATAATTCAACGTGTAAGACACATTTCTGTTGCTTTGAAATGGGAATTACATTTGGGAATGAAATGAGAAATGAGTGCGTGCTTGTGTGTGTGTGTGTGAGAGAGGGAGAGAGAGATAGAGAGACAGAGCAAGAGGGAGAATACATGCATAGTAGTGTTTTACCCTGTAGCTATGATGTTATTATCCATTTCCGTTTCCCTTGGATTGGGAAGAACTGTTTCTATTTTTTTTTATAGTTTGTTCCGCTCATATATACAGCATGAGCCAGGAGCAAGATCATAGATCTCCTCTCCACGCTGCTTTTTTTCCTCCCTCATTGATCCTTATCGGAATGGACAAGATTAAAATGCCGCACAAGCAAGG
>NC_044499.1:11606263-11613763 GCF_902362185.1 Chanos chanos
AAGACTGACCCACATACTCGCAGCTGTGAACTTTGCCCTAGATATGGGGGCCTCTGATTTGTTGCTGCAGGAGTTTACTCACTCGCTGGTTTGCTACCCGATAAGTGAAAACATGTCTGGGCTTAGGAGCACAAGCTAAAGGAAAAAAAAGGGTCCCTGTCTTTGAAATATCACAGAGGATCATGATTCGTGTCCTTTAAAACCAAACTTTTGTAAACCTTTTACCAACTATGAATACACTACACATTTTCAGTAACATAATGTTGGTATTGATTTCAAAATGAAACTATAGGCAGCTGCAGTAAAGCAACCTCTGTGCTTTTTCGACAAAAAAGGGAAGTTCTAGAACATTCTAAGAGGGGAAAACTAAGGAGGAGCATAAGAAAAACTCCAGGAAAATTACAGAGAAAAGGAACAACCAATACCGAAGTTTCTACAGAATGGAGTCACCCTGTCAATGATTACGCTAAGTGGAGTGAATATATCTTGGCAGTGTTCACTGGGTAGAAAATTAAAGAAGTGAAGAGCACAAAACTTTGGTCGATAATTATGTTTGCAGCCTTCAAGTCATATCATAGCTTCTTTTTGTTGTAAATTTTGAATTATAAGAAGAACGGGCTATTTGTCCTACAGTTTATTCTCAGCCAATCAAAACCGATCTCTGACAAGCTGCTGAGCCAAAACACGACTGGACAGAAATTTTGCTGACTGTTCTGATAGGTCACCTTTGCTAGAAGTGTAATAATTTCCCCTATAACCTTCTGTAACAACCCCATCCTACACGGCTATGGTCACATCAGATTAATCCATGAAGACAACATCTGCTGTGGTTCATATCGGGGACTGCTTTGAACTGCATGGACTATCTGAAACAAATGCTTCATTATTGCTGACATGAAAAAAAATCATGTAACAGAAGGCTCCATTCTCATTTTCATTATTGCGGGCTGGTACACAAATAATTAATAATAATAAAATTAAAATAACGCAACACATTGCCAAATTTGGGAAGCCTTTCTACCACCATAAAGTAGGGGAGCTTTACAATTTATTCAAGTTGAATCCAATAGAGAAAAAAAAAAACACACGAGAAAACATGTTACCAGAGAGAACATAAATGATCAAGTTCTTACACCAGTGATATTCATAGGACAGGCTATTTATTGTTAACAGTAATCCTTGAGGAACAGCTCCCGCAACATCTGTCAACAGTCTGAAAGCGCTTTCACCTCAGGTAAAGATATCACGCCCTGGGTATGTGAACCTATGGCTGTCCAGAAGCACTCTAAGAGAGTCTGAGCACAAGAGAAGTATTGTGCCAAACAGAATTACAGCTTACAGCAAATCTGTCTTAAAAAGTGCTTAGCAATTGTTTCCACACTCTTTTTAATTTGTTTAGATTTTTTTCCTACTTGACCTTGACAATAGTTATATTTATGATTGGATAGATTATTCAGTGCCTCGATACTTACATTCGTGTCTGGTTTGTGGCCATGTATAGGTAGACTTAAACTCAGAATCACAAATGAATGTCAAAGGCGTCGTGTCAGGGGTACCCATGTTCTCTGAGTCAACTGTGGTTAGTCAGTGTCTCAAGACATTGTCAACTGGAAAGAAGTTTCCTTGAAAACTGTGAATACTGGGACATGTCCTCTGTAACTGGTCGTTGTGGTTCATCTATTAAACATATATGTATGTAGGTCTATATATGTGTGTGTGTATGTACGTGTATACGCACAAGAAAACGAGGAGAGGTTTTCTCACATATGTCGCTAGCTTGGAACATTAATTTTTTCACTGACAAATAACCGCCAATAACATGTTTACTGTCAAAACAATCTACAAATGTCATAATACAAAAAGTAACAATCGTGTTGTGAGGTCGCCCATGGTTAGCCACGAAACCGTTATAAATCCAAGTATACTTATGAGTAACCAGGTTCACTACCTTAGCAGGTAAATTTTAGTTACTGCTGCAATAAATGTAAATCGCTCAGCTGGTGCTACGCATGCTAACTTGCTAACGTGCTTATATCAGCCTCCTGCATCACATTAGCTGTTGTAACTGATGCAAGGCCTCGCCAAAAAAAAAAAAAAAAAAAAAGAATTCAACGGAATTACCGACTGATTAAAAATAATTACATATGTATATATTTTTTGGAAATGATTATAGCTGGTGACAAGTTGACACACAATCCGGACGAATGAAGAGCAGTGGTTTGTCACGTACACTCTCTCAATGACATCGCGCTACTCACCCTCCAGCAAACAGATGAACCAGTGTATCCCTCTGACTCATTCTTTAGCATGCTTTGCGCCCACTGTCAGGTTGCGTTGCAAACTGCAGCACCTTGGCTCGAGACGTCGAGCTCGCTGAGCTCGACGAGATTCCGGACTCAGGAGCGGCGAAATCGACTCCAAATTGTGGCATACGAAAAAATATATATAATAACAATGAAAGCTTGTGGTGAGGGTTCGCTGTTGTACTGTGTGGCTAACTAGCTTGTTAGCTGGTGGCTGACCTGTTAGCACAGATGCTTCTCGAATATGTTTTTACCTCTTATGGAGACACTTATTCCCTACAATGACTTTTCCTTGTTGTGGACTAACGCTCTAAATATATTTGTTCTAAATTTAGGGGAAGGCTACTTATTTCTGTTTTCCCCCCAAAAAACCCTAATATATATTCCTAGCTTTGATAGTGTTCCCTGGTCTTCTCTCCTCGAGCGGTAGCTGCAGAGCAAAATGAGGTTCACGGTGAAGTCGGTATTTACAGTCGAATCAGAAGCAGCAGAAAGGAGGCAGTGATTGGGCCACACGCAACAAACGTCACGTTGTCTCCACCCTATCATGCCTCTTTCACATGATCACGTATATGCTGATTTGCGAAGAATGTTAGTTGTCTCGCTAATATGCTCGAGAGCACGTCTGAGCAGTGTGTTTAGCCAAATTAGCATACAAATAAAGTGACGCCAAATTGTCAAGATGATCCCATTTTCTGTAAGCTGGTCTTGCACATATGTAAAGATTCAACAACATAAGATACTTAACTACTCTAACTAGACTCACTAAAAGCTTCACAGTTTTCAGTTTGTGGTTCAGTTTGCACAGTTGAAGTGGTAGCTGTATTTACAGTAAATCTGGGAATGTGCTCACACATTCGTTTAAATCCAGTGGCTGACTAAAATGTCGAATGCATCTTTGTTAAGGTACCCAACGGTATTCTCTTGTCAGATCCACAAGATTCTCAAAACCATGATAAATGGAGTTTACATATTAACTATCGAATGCATAGTCACTGTCTGGTATTTTTGATCCCAATTTGAATGATCAAATCGATTGTCATTTACTTAATGTGATTAAATGGCTGGGATCAGATGATATTTTTGATAATATAGATGAAGGGCCATACAGTCCATAGAGAAATGTCAGGTCAAGTCCTTGTGAGGGTGCCTTCATCATCTGACAAGGGTTACAGCATCCCTCATGAGAAAATTTAGTTTCCTAATTTAATAGCAGAATAAAATGCATACGCTTCTTGGTTTCACAATTAGACGTACAATTTAACAAGCTGAGATCATGTGCACAGGCTAATCAAATTTCTCAGCCAGGCTTAAGGAATCATGTTGTATGTGAGGTTGAGGCAAAGGCAATCTCACACTGACCTCAACCATCATTTGATTGGAAACAAAACTACAGCAGAACAGCTTGAAGGTAATATCTAATAGTATCTTGCTGACATTTTATCCCATATACATCCACATGAGTATCTTTCATATTTCAGAAATTAATTTCTAATCCTTAAAACAAAATATAAGTCTTTGCTACTGCAAAATTCATCAATGTGAGCAAGGTGTGTTTTACACATAAAATAATAATGTAATAGGAAAATTATGTAATAAAGCAATAGTAAGATAATTACAGCTGTCTCTCATATGAATGCCCTTTAGGGCTTTTGTAGAATAATGTAGAGTTACTGTATGTCCTCAGATCAAATTAAATGAGTATATCTGGAAATTTGAAAAATGACCAGCTGCTTACGAACCCCAGACAATATCAAACTGCATTATATGATCATAGATTATAAGAATGTCACCCATCTTTCTCAAGCTAAATGATTAAATACAGTCGCCCTAAATGGGTGAAATGAATAAAGATGTTCTCTGCCACGTTCATATTATGGGTAAATTTGGTTGTCTCACGCTGAGTGTTAAACTCAGTCACGAGAAACCCACAATACAATTATATCATGATGAGCAGCAGCGCAGAATGTATTATGTCTTACATAACAATTCTGTCTGTCCACATCTCAATGAACCAGCTTGGACTGGTATCAATAGGTTGATTTGGGTGTCTATGGCATACCAAACATTGTTCCAACACATTCCAACGTGCCCACTGTCTTGCAAAAGGCAGATAAAATGTGGGAAAGTTTGGCATCGTCATTTGTTCTATATCTGTGTGTTCTTTTTTTAATGAGGGTGTGTCGTAATCATTTTTTGTGTGCTTCATATAAGTGGCCACATCACATTTTGAGTCACGAATGAAAAATGTGTTTGAAAAGCAGTACTGACAGAAAATTCTGGAAAACAAACAAAGGTTCAGAGGGAACATGTTGACTCGGTTTATCATAGATAAGAAATCTAAAAATAGATGACACTGTGAACCGCCGTGACAGTGGTCAACAATAAGTGCACAGTTTTGTCCAGATTTTCACCTTGATTTTGGTTAGCCTGCAATAGTTTAAGGCAATAATTTCATTTGACGGAAGACGCTGAACACACAAAAGCCACACACACACACACACACACACACACACAAGTGAAATTGTATCCAAGTGACTGTTTTTTTAATAGTAGTGTCACACATTCTTGACTCTTGGAGGACCCTCTCAGGAATTCATTGCAGCTGACAGAGAAACTATGGAACTCTGTAAAGCACTATGAACACCTTGTTTGAAGAGGATGGTCCGTTATTCTTCTCCTTTTTGGACAGTGAAATGGATGGGGTGGCAGTGCAGTAAGTTCAGCACCAGCTCCTGTTTTAACCGCTGCAATTGACACCAGAGATACGGAAAACTACTGGGACAAGAGATTAAACATGCACCGACAGCACGTTTTTGGTTTTTGAAGCCCAGTTTGCACATTAACCCACCACGTCTCAGGTTGTTCACATTTGGCCAAGATATCTGACAGTCTGTGGTTGTTGCAGAAACTAATTTGTTTTTGCTCTTCCTATGTTTTACATCTTTTCTCTCTTTTTTTTTTGTCACACCCATGTATATGATTTTTCCAGCAATGGAAAGTATGTAGTATAATAGCTGATCTAAAATATAATGCTGGTCGTAACACTAGCTTCAGAAGAGGTTTGTTGCTCTAAAATAGATATGTTCCAAATGCTAAACATTACGGGTAAAGGTTGTGCGTGCACTCTGTCCTTTGTTATCTCTATCTCAGTCGTTATTTTCTCCAGACTTGAAAAGCTACGTAATACTTCATGTAATAGTGGTTTCTCTCATTTTGAAGTCATCATGCTGACAAACTATGCTTGAGAAAAACAGTTTTTGACCTCACTGTGAAAAACAAAATCACAAACAAATTAAAAAAAACAAAACAAAACAAAACAAAACATTAAGTTAATTCCCCAATGGATGTAGAACCCAGTATTCCCACAACCATCTCGACATTTATGCGACATTATGGTTTGCCCTTGGTCTGATGACGGTACTTAAATAGTATATCTTCATGGTCATGACACTGATCCACAATCCACAAACCACATCCAGTGATCCCAAACCCCACCTTAATGCAACCTCACCAGACCCTTTTGAACCAAAGCGCTGGGAACTGCCATTTAAAACGGAATACAGAGAGAGTTAGAACATTAGCTTAATACACATCCTATGATTCCCATGCAAACACACAGGTTTTTCATCAAGATCCTATGACAGTTAGAAACTCTGGGCAGGGCAGGGCTGAGAAATAGCCACTAATAGAGGGCACGTTTTAGAGTGAGTGCACATGATCTGAGTCTTTGACAAGCTGCTGCCCTGCCTGGTTTCCGGGCGGTGCTATGTGAGTGATCATGAGCCTTAGCGGGGGTTCATATGATAGACATAAGATCTTACATTAGAAAAATTAGATGATGAAAATGGAAGATTCACTCTGATAGCTTGAGTGGTTTGATCGGCAGAGGTACCTAAAAAGCCTGCCTAAAGGGTTCTCTTGCTAACAGCTAAATTCTGACACTGAAAATGACCACACCACGGCCCACACTTCATTTCACCGGTTTAGGTCTGTACACTTTAAATTTTGAATAAAATGTAGCGCATGCTAGAAATGATACTATAAGCTTAATTTTCTCATGCTCTTTGGATCAAAATGGCCGTGTCAGCATGATAAATTCTGTATAAATAAATGAGACTTAATTCAGTGGCGTAATGGTATAATGAATAACTTGTGCTAGGTTTGCAAGTCTTGTGACACTGAAAATTTTGATGCTTCTCCCTATAGTGTGTCAGGCCCAACACAGATTGTTTTGGACTTTGACCAACAGTGTTTGTTGTAGGCACACAGTTTCAACAGGAAATGAATCATAGAATCAGTTATAATTTTAGAACATCTAGTCTTGTCACTTATCAGTTAACTATGGCGATTCAGAAAATCCCCTGTAATTTTTGTCATTTGTGACCATAGACTAAAATTGAACCATACAGTGATGAAGCATCATTATTATTGAATGAGCCTGAATTATTTTTCTCCCGGTGTAACAGCAATTCATAACAGTTTAGTTTTAGGTTGACTTGATATTCATTTAACCACGCTTGTTAAAGTTTCTGTAATATGAGTGGTTAACACAATGTGGGCGTCTTAGTGCCACATTTTAATAGGCCTCGATAATGTTTCGATTAATGTATTGTTCAAGCACTGTTTATTTTTTATTTTTATTAAAACTGTCAGTGTTAAAGATAAATTGTATGTAAACAGAAAAGAACAATTGATGACAGGCTTCGTTCAAAGCTAGGTTGTAGCTGAGGTGACAAATGGTTCAAATTAATGGAGTTGTAACTTTGGCTACCACAGCTGTCAGTCGGCTTAATTTATTTCTCTCCGATTGTCTCATTATTTTGCTCTTTTGTTGTCACCAAAACCATTTAAACGTTTTTTTTTTCCATGTGAATGTAGTCAACTGCCGTCACGTTGATTGTCTGACATCTTTTGGCTCCACCTGCTGGATGGCTGGTATTGTACACTGCTGTATTTCCAATCGATAAGGGAGCGCAAAGTGTTCGGTTGACCAGTTCCATGTTGCGGTTTAGAAGCAAATTTCTTCAAAACAGTCCAGAGTTTTTAATTGTGTCTGTATATAGTATGTTTGTTACATTAACTCAGTCTAATGTTTTTTGGAGAATACGTTTAGTCATACAGGTCCGTCCATATACGTCTAATGCAGCGCCGTGTATATCTGGCGAATTATTTGATGAATACGATTTAGTTAAAA
>NC_044499.1:11618763-11661263 GCF_902362185.1 Chanos chanos
AATGAAAATTTCATTGTCTGCGGTTTGTGTGAACCTGGGCAAAGTAGTCTCTCTCCTGCCTTATATCAATAATTCTCTCTCACTTCAGTTTGGCCATGTAACCTGTCTGGGGTTTTGACAAACACATATAAAATGTAATACCTTGCACATAGCACAGGATTCACCACAGGGTTACAATACCTCTATTAAAGAGTCACTTTAAAATAATCTTTTCCTTTAATCTATTTTAAATGCCCAATGTAGCCAATAAGACACACAAAATAAACAGAGAAAGCCAGAAACAGTGACAGAAAGGATATGTTGTATGTGAACAAGCTTTGAAATGAAAGTTTTGATTGAGGAATGAGAGTGAAAAGAGTTAGAGAAGAAGAGAGAGACAGAGATAGAGGGAGAGAGACAGAGAGAGAGAGAGAGAGGTGGGAGGAGAGGAGAGGAATAGATGATGGTTTCAGCGCTCATCTCAGTCATTGCCCTCTGTGTGTGTGGGAATGCCATTCAGGGCGATAACTCAACCCTGACAACTCATGATGGAATTTGTGATTGATGGGGCTCAATAGCTGCCAGTTCAATTTTCTCCCGTAATGAAAACAAGATTCACCTTTCTCTCCCCTCCTGGCCGTTAAAGTCTGTGTGAAAAACACGGTGTTAGGCTCTTACAAGGCCCTACTGCTGTCCACTAATGTATTTTTCTATCTGTTTGTCTTTCTCTCCTATATATCTCTCTGAACAGTGGAAAATGAATTGCTGTTGGAACAAAGATGAAGACAGATTATTTCAGAGAATTGTTCCAGAGTCAGATTCTGCACTTTGACTCTTGTTAAAACAATGCACAGAACTTAAAAGAAAGCTCTGTAAAAATGTAGCCATATATTTCAGTCTTACAAAAAAACCCCCAAAACAACATACAATAGAAACTCTTTTAGGGACCAATCGCACAAATGGGATGAAAAATGTCTGTTGCTGTTTTATAGTTAGCTAAAATAAACTTTCCAGCCACTTTCTCCAGTCAGACACAAAATCAGGTAAAAACACCAGAGAAGGAAAGCGAAGAAGCTATGTTACAATAAATTAATTAAAGTTCCTGTCATCATCTTTACTCAGGAGGTCCAAAACATTTTGCCCTCTCAATTCTTCTTCCGTTAATCCATTCATTTTCTCTTACTCCCCCTTCTCTCTCTTTCTCTAGCAGAATATTACCTCCGTAATTTACACATTATTTTATGGCCATATTCATATCTGAGAAAGGATATGATGAATTAATTTATTTTAGCAACAGGTTATTCAAATCCCCTCAGCAGTAAAAGCTTAGCAGGCGAACTGACAGTGTATGTCTCCAACTCGCAGGAGCTCCTCTGCAATCTGGACTGCTTCAGTCGTTAAGTTGCCATAAAGAGACTTTGCTGACATATTTTCGGGGAGAGACCTTGTCTCGGTTAATGTTCTCCAACTCTATTCACCTCATTAAAACGTGTCTGCAGAGGTAAATCGTCAGGATTTCTGTGAAAGATTTAAGAGCCTTTTTCACAGATAACAATGAAACACCAAGCAAAAAAAAAACATTTTCGCTGCTCGGAACGAACCCACGACCGCCAGATGCCTGGCTTTGGAGATTTATCAGAAAACTATTTCATGTCTACAAACTTCAGAAGCGCGTCCATTTATCACAAAACGGTGCCTACGACCGTAAGTGATTTATTAAAAGAGACTCGGGGAAATATTACTTTTTATGATAGACATAATGAGGGAAAATGAAACAAAGAAATAAAGTGAAAACCAGAACTAGTTTTTAGTAGACTTTTGATATAAGACATATTCTGTGCTATTCATATAAAAAGCAAGCTGTAGGGGCAATGTAATTATTGAGTATTGCACCTCACAAGATTGTACAGAAACACTACAGAGCACTTAAGACTTAAGTGAATACTATTCCACTGGGGTCAGCGAATTCTTTCCAAATTTCATATTGATCCAAACATAACTTTGGCAGCTCGTGAAAAGATGATGGAGAAAAACGGAATGATGGATGGTTGCGAGGGACGCAATTTTAAACTTCTATAATTTAAAATAATACGTTACAGTAGGTCAATGAATGACAGAGGACGAATACTAAGCAGTTTAACTGTACTGCAATTCAAACTTGAAGGACATTTTTAGAAACACACACAAAAGCACAGTATGAAAGAAAAAAAAAGGGAGATTGTCTTTTTATGTGTCGTCTAGTGGACTAAGTGATTTTCAGTGACCCAAATCTAAAAACACAGTATGTGTATATAAAGCACGGCTCCCTGACAACCATCAAATCGTCCTCTGGTTATAGAGTTGCAGTCTAATGTTGTACAGTGTGCTCTGTTTTCAAGAAAGAATGTGGCAAGATTACATAGAACTGAAAAGGGCATGTAAACATTGTTCTGTGTGTGTGTGTGTGTGTCAGAGAGAGAGAGAGAGAGAGAGAGAGAGAGAGAGAGAGAGAGAGTGGGAGAAGCCGTAGGAGTGAAAAACAGGCAAAGAAAGAGTGCAGCCAAATGTACTATGTGCTAATCACACTTCACTACTCATTCTAACATTTTAGTAAAGCCTCTGTTTATCACCCCCCCCCCCCCCCCCCCCCCATCTCTCATGCCATTGCCTTACACATTTTTTCTCTGTCAGTTTGAATTATACTCTTCCAGCTGCGCCTTCAGTACACTGGTACATTTCAACAGCATTCTGAAGCGATTTATTTCATCCTTTGTCATTTTTAGCGGCAACATCACATTTGGATCAGTCCAACTGGATGAGAAAAAAAACAAAACAAAACAAAAAAAACCTGATGTTTTTCCAACCTTCTGTAATGTCAAAATCAAGATTAACATTCTTTAAACAACACACTGTTTCCACGGAATGTGTGTGTCTCTGCGTTTGTTTGTTTCAGCGTTTCTTTGTGTTGTCGGCAACAACCTTTTTCTCATATTTCTTCGTTCTACCTCCAGCCCTGACGCTAACGTCTCTGCCACCTTTTTATCACCATATTCTATATTCTTAGCAAAACACTTCCCATTGCACTGCGCAATCCATCTCAAGGCAGGGGAAAAAAATCAGCCTCTTCGTCATATATTTTACACAGCCGTACTGAACATAATATCTAGCCTGCATTAACTATTTAATGCGTAGTTCCAAATCCAAACATATCACCCACTGTTGTAGGCATGCTTCTTTGAGAAAGTTATATTGAGGACCTGGGTCATATGTATTGTATATCTCAAGGAAAGAAAGCTGATTCGGGATCAGTTTTATCCTTCTTAGTTCAAACAAGTAAATAATATGCACTGACAGGAGCTGCTCCTCAATCAGTGCTCCTTCTCTAAGATGCTATACATGTATTCATGGACTGTAGTCTGGGGTGGGGAGTTCTATAATCTTTCTGAACTCTGATCAAAAACGTCATATACACACGACTAAACACGCAGAACGTCATGGTAATCTTTGGGGGAACAGTTTCAATTTGTCAGGGAGTCAGCCGAACGGTTCTATCGCTGTCACCGCTCGCCAAACATGCACGAGTTTAAGAAAAATTATGAATACAGTCGTAGACAAATCCGTGTGGTATTAAGAACATTTGATGCAAAACAATAGCACTTCAGAGTGAAACTTAAGTAAGTTCAGTCTAACTCAGTCCACATGGCCTTCATAAGCAGGGCCTTTATAAATGTTACCCCAAACTCTGAGTTCTCTCTGTTCCTCTCCTCCATCCCCTTCTCAGCACTGAAACAAAGCCAGGGCTTGTTCATCAGCTTCATCAGACGAGTAAAACTGGGCTGACTTTACATTTCAATGCTGGAACCTGCAGGCATTTCAGAGGTTGGGTTACATTTCTTCATTGTTCTTTTCAGTTCATCTGAGCGATCGTGCATGCTAACCTTAACAGCGTTTGTGTATATTCTAATGATTCGGCTTTTCAAAAAAGAAAAAAAAAAAAGAAGAAAAAAAGAAAGAGGTCTCTGATTTTCATGTGGTATTGGTTTGCTTGGCATTTGTGTAATGGAAGGAAGTTTTTTTTTTTTTTTTTACTCACTTGTTGTCAACATCAGAATTGTCTCCTCACACTAAGCTCATAAATGAAATGACTGTGTGTAATAGTCATCTCATCCAATAGACTTATTTATTTATTATTCATAGTAATGTAATAGAAACTGTTTCGCCTGTGCTGTGGGGTGAATCAAAGACACGTTTTATATCCTAATGCGACAGGGAAGTGAGGCCAAACATCACAGACGGTCGTAAATAAATAAACGTTTTGGTGGACACTTGCGATCCATGCTGTGGGATTCTGTTTGGTACTATATTCCAAACACAGTGTAAAACATTGTGTAAACAGACTTGATCTGACTGTTTGGTACATCACACACACACACACACACACACTGTTCATTCATAGAGTGAGCTGGGATTTAACAGGTGCCGTGTTGCTTTTTGAGCAACATGGCAATGGGCACATGAGTCCAAATGAGGCCTGAGCTTGGGGAAGACGAGTAAGCCCGCGAGGGAGTCTACAACTCAGGAGCTGTATATTTTTACAAGCTGGGCTTCGGGGAGGTGGTAAACAAAGCCGGGGATTTTGGGACATCTGAGGGGAACTCTCCTTTGGCTCGTCCGATCGGATCCTGTTCCACAAGTTCTCTCTCTCTCTCTCTCTCTCTCTCTCTTTCTCTCCTCCTCTCTCTCTCCCTTGCTCTGTCCCCTGTCCAATCCCCAGCGGGCCGGCGGCTGAGTATTTATTTCCCTCTTTCCTGAATTGAGGAGGGAGGGCCCAGGGCTCACATGTGCAACATTTATTTTAGTTCACTGCGGGCTTTGGGCCTACGCTGAAAGAACTACTTGTGTTAAGTTGTATGCTGGCACCAGGGAGCTACACAAAGGGGACTGACTGAGAGAAAGTTTTGTGGACCCAGCCCAGCACAGTGGCCACTGTTCAGCACTCAATCTAAAGACTGAGCAATGCAGCGACTGAGGGAGCACACACACTCACATGCACACACACACAGACGCATGCACGCACAGATGCGTGCACGCGCACACACACACTCACACACACACACAACAGAGACACTAAAGACTGTTAATTTTGAGCAGGTTTGTCATTTTTACACATGCAGACACACATGCACGCACACGCACCCACACACGCACCCACAAGCACACATATACATGCAGCACACGTGCACGCACACGCACCCACGCACACACCCGCACGCACACGCGCACACACACACACACACACACAAACACACACACACAGGCGCTAAAGACTGTGCATTCTGAGCAGTTTTTTGTCATTTTTTTTTAATCCTCGGTCACTTTCGGAAACACTGCCACATTAACAGAAGAAGAGTCAGGTAGAGTGATGGAGCTGGTATGTAGAAACGAGGCAGTTCTCTTTCTCCAGACATCCATCTGCGATGAAGAAACACATAAGCACTGACTGTGTGGATATTCCCCTGTGTGGTACTTCAGCTAGATTTGATCTACTCTTACAGTCATACCTCCCACTTCACCTCACTCCACCACTCTTCTTCACTTCTCCCTCCCTCTCTCCTCCTCTTCCCGCTCTCCTCAAGACAGAGCAGTACAGAGCCAGAAGAGAGTGAGGGAGAGAGAGAGAGAGAGAGAGAGAGAGAGAGAGAAAGAGCGTTCAAATTCCTACCCTCCCTCTTCTCACAAAGAAAGACAGCTGGCAAGATACTCGAGCCAAGAAACAGCTTCCCCACCGCTTGCATTTTCAACAATATTCATTTCATTACGCAAGCTGTCCATTCCTGCGTTTGAGAAATGGAGGTCTAATATTGCTTTACAAGGACATTCATCTAAATGTAATTCTGAAATGCACCTTTTATAGAGCAAAGGCAGATACTTTTTCAAGGACGAGACAGAGAGATGTCTGAATCAGTTTTCTGATTGATGTATCCCAATCCAATACTGTTTATGTGAAACTTCTCAGAATTTCAAGTGGGATTTAAGCTTCATGAGAAAAGTTGTCTGACAGTTAGGTAATCTTCCTAGGGCCCCTCAGTGTCTCTAAGTAAGCCAGGTCGCTGACCTTACAGCAAGTATCTAATTTAGAGATTTGGGAGTCTCTGAAGTGTTCAACTGAAAAATGTGTCTGGGTTTTGGAGAACTCTATTAGAATTCAGCAAATGAACAGTCTGCAGGGATCCATTCAAGGGCTCTACAAGCATCAAAGCATTCAAAGAGGGTAAAGAAGAGAGAGAGAGAGAGAGAGAGAGAGAGATTGGGAGATGGGTGATAAAGAGAAAGTGAGGTTGAAGTAGACAGCAATAAAGACGTACCTTTTTCATTTTCAATGTCATCAGTGTAGTACACGCATAAGGTGCTAACCTTGCTATCAGAGCTTGTCTGCATGTATAAGCATTGACTTCTTTGTTACAGACTTTTTTGCATATAGAACAGGCTTCTCTGATAATTCAATGGAAAGCAGAATGATTAAGTTGTTTAAAACAGTGGACGGAAATATAGGAGAATGCAAATACCTGACCTTAATATGGCCAACAGGGGGCAGTACATCCCACACCTAACTTTCTGATCCTGTCCTTCCAAAAAAAAAAAAAAAAGTATTCTGTCTTTTAAATTAAAGTTCCCCTGTTTTCTTCTTTTTGGCTTTTGTCAGGGGTGTATTCAAAGAGGATATAAACCACATTCAAACTTGCACAGAACAGATTTTAACACACAAGTGCAGGGGTAATGATGAATTTCAAGTTTCAACATGCCTAGCTGTTTTCTTAGCAGTGTTGTTTCCTTCTCTTGGCTGGAAAATAGATTCCAATAGGGATGGAGAGAGAGAGAGAGAGAGAGAGAGAGAGAGAAAGAGAATGAAAAATGAAATGTGTGTTTTGCTGGAGCAATCGGAAGCAGATAGGAATTCTACGCCGTTGGTCAGGGCCAGGTCTGTGTATTGTCAGAACAGGCCAGAACCACAGCCTTTTCACCGTCAAGCTGAACAGCGTGTCGACTTAGAGTCTGTTAACATTTTCCCCTTCTAAGTAGTCCTCTTAAATAAATTTACCAGTAATCCATCACCAAAATATCAATATCATGACAGTCTCAAAGTGAACGCGTGTAATGCAATTGACATTTATAGCACGGGTGCTACTCATGTCAAATAACATCAGATGTTATTTATAATGTTCAGCATCTAAGTGCCTTGTATGAAATAATGTTGGTAAGAGGATAGGGGGAATGGTGGATAATAACAGTTTAATAACGGTGAAAGTGTTTAAAATAGAGCAGACGTGTTTTACGTTGTCTGAGTCATGCAATGGGACCATGGCGATTCAGACTCTGGAAGACTATGTTACTGATTGTCTTTTGCAAAGATGGCTTCCCGTAGCCTGTTCTCCCTTCTCATGTCTGGCGACAGGTCTGTGAGCCTGCCTGTCGTCAAACGTGCTCGATGTTTATTTTCATTTTAGTGGACCGGCATATTTTCACCACAGTTCGCCCCCCCGCCCCAAAAAAAACCCCTCCAGGCCTCGTCGTCACGGATACGTCCACCCAACGTTCAGCTTGTATGGATTTCCTCAGTTTTATCAGGTACCAAAGGAGGGAACCCTTCCATAGTGATCTTCTGCAAAAGAACTGGAGTCAGCAGAGCAGAGTTCTCAGAGGCTGAGGTTTATAAGCCAGCTCTCTGTCTTGCCCCCCTCTCCAAACGAAAAAAAAAAAGAAGAAGAAAAAAAAAAAGAACGAAAATCGAATTCTTTTTCGCTGAAGTGATGGGACATTTGCAAGATGTCCTGTGTGAGCTGACGCAGCCCTGAGCTTCTCACTGCTTGCTCCGTGAGGCGGTTTTTTGGTTTTTTAAAAATAGGGAAAGAAAAACAGAACATGAACAATGAGGGCCATAAAACATAGTTTTGTTAGTCTTGCGATGCCTGTGAGCCGAAGAACAACACCTCGGTCCTGGAGAGACTGGACAAGTAAATGTCTGGTTCTGCTTTTTTTTTTTTTTTAATGGCTTTGTACTGTATGTGCAACGCAGACTCACACGCAACATCAAACAACACGAGCCTACAGATCACTTTGAATTATAACAGGCACACAGCGGATTCTTTTCATCAAAGCTCTTATGACTCTGTCCGTGAGTGGGCAAATTTTACATTAGCACAGATAATTATGACACATTAATCTTCTCTGTTATATGTCTATTGATTCTGATGTCCATTTGCGTCTGCTTGCCATTTATCTTCACTCTCTCTCTCTCTCTCTCTCTCTCTCTCTCTCTCTCTTTCACATACACACACACACACACAGAGAGAGAGAGAGAGAGAGAGAGAGAGAGAGTGAGTGAGGGCTGGGCTTCATTCTATGAGGCTTTTGATTCAAAGGGTATTCATTATGTTGTGTTTAGAAAGTTTGAGAATGGGAAATGGTCTCGCAGAACAAAGGGAATGTACTGAATGCAAGCCATATTACGTAATGAAGTTCAGTTCTCATTTAATGTGATATGATTACAATGTGTTTTTTATTCATGTGAAGTAATAGCCCTTTTTATCCCCTAAAAATAATTCATGAAGACAAATAAATGAATATTTCAAAGAGAGTACGAATTTTGAAAACGACAGTGTCCTAAGGTGGAAAATGTCCTAGGTTTCTTAAAATGTGGTGAAATAACATTGTGGATGTGCTTAGACACAGATCTAGACTGACAGTAGATTATTTCTTTTTGTTTCTCTATTAGTCTCTGCTGGACACTCACAGACGCCTCATTCCATTTATAGATGCTCTGCCCTGAAAGCATGTTTCAGTTTCCAAACATATGGAAATATTTGGGACATTCACAACAATTTTGAACAGTAAATGATCTTTTCATGATTTTACAGTATTCCGCTTCAGTGTACTGTGAATTCTAGGATATTTTGCGGTGATGGATGCGACTATTGGAAAATTTACTGCATTTTTGGAAGTATGCTGGGGAGAGGGAAAATAATAATAATAATAATAATAAAAAGGATATATCTGTTGAATGAATGAGAAATCTGACAGTGACTTCTTCTAGTTCCATTATACAAAATTAAGAGCTTGATGCTCCAAAGATCACAAAGCATAATCTGGAAAATTACCGTTAAAATCCTATACGTTAAATAACATTAGTAAATGCGACTAAAAACACTACACTGTAAATGTTTTGTAAAGTCACGTAAATATCCAGTTCTTGCGCTGTAAGTGAGTTGCAGAGTAATACAGTGAGTGAATTTACAGCAATATACTCCTGACAGGTCAGTCAGATTTTTTTGGAAACGCAGAAACACAGAGTTTATGATATGGCGCACGGGTCAAAAGGGCGTAAGATAACAGTTATTTTCATTCGCAGAAATGATGATGGTGATAATTAGTCCGTAAGTACGTCAAGTGCTTCATCTACGTCTCTGTTTAGTCCTTCACATAATTTCACTGTCTGAATGAGAACCACAGGGTTCCGTGAATCACCTGTTGCTGTGGAAACAGGGCCCTCGTGTCTTGAAGCGCACAGACCGCTGCCCTGCCATTAGTACTTACCGTAGGCCTCTCTTCAGTGAGTGGGCCGTCTCTCCAGTCGCGTTAACTGCTTCAGCTCCTCCTCACCTGACGGCTTCTGGCTCTATTTCACACTCGGCTGACTCTCTGAAGCCCTTCTTCGGAAAGGAGGGACAGGGGCGGCTGTTTACACTGTAACCCTCCCGGCTTCCTCTCTCCTTCATCTGACTCAACCGTCCTCTTAAAATAAAGCAGACAGAACATCTTCCCACTATCTCTGTCAGGTGATTTTTGGTAAAATGATAGCTATTTTAGAACTGGCCCTACAACACTCCCATCCAGACTTCCATATTTGTGGTTGGTCTTTCCCTCTTCCTCTCACGCCTTCATCCTTTCCCTCTCTCTCTCTCTTTCCCCTTTTTTTTTTCCTCTTGGGCACACAGATGCAGGCACAAAGGCGTATAGACACACAAGTAAATTTACAGACACACAAACAAACTCACACAGACAACACACACACACACACACACACGCACACACACACACACACACACACACATACACACACACACACACACACACACACACACACACACACACACACACACACACGCGCACAGACACATCAACACTCATGAACACACAGCAAACACTGATGCGTACATGGCAAACAAGAGCTGAAATGGTTTTATTTGTCCTGCTGAAGCCCCTGCTCTGTGTGTCAGTGCAGCAGCCCCTGATACTTTGATCATGATCAAAGCTGAGACAAGGTGTGCCCTGAATCCCCTGGTCCAGTCTCGCTCTCGTCACAACACACACTCTCTCCAAGGACACAGCCTCTTTCTCTCTCTCTCTCTCTCTCTCTCTCTCTCTCTCTGTCTCTCTCTCTCTTTCTCTCTCTCTCTGTCTCTTTCTCCGTCCCTCTCTCTCTGATATATCTCCCTTTCTCTAGTCTTGTCTGTCTCTCTGTAGCTCCTCTCACTTTCCCCACTTCATCTCTCGCGCCGTCTTTATCTCCCCCCTGCCCCCCCACCCCTCTCTTTCATTTGCTGGTGCTGTCTTTCTCTTTCTCTCTCTCTCTCTCTCTCTCTTTCTCTTAGTATTCTTATCTGTCACTGCTCTTTCCTGTCTCATGTTTCCACACATATGCACGCTGTCAACACTCAACAGCATTTTTTCGGTACATGGAGAAAGCTCCAATCTGAAACCCCCACAATCCCCCCCCCCCTAGTTTATCCCCCCTCTCAACAAAAAACTGCTCACACAGTGATATTTTGTTGGCAGATTTAGAGAGTCTTTTTAAAAACGAGTATTATTCTGTGAGTTTCACAGAGTTTATTGCTCTGTTTTAAGACACATGCACATACTAGCATTTGCGTTAGAGTGAACATTAAAGATTTTGTGATCAGTCCAACGCAGATTAAAGGTCCTCTTGCAGTTCCCTGCCGTTTCGTAGTTGTTCTTCTGTTTGAAAGATAACAGCATTTTTATGACTGATCTCTTCTTGGACCCTCTGTTGTTGATGGTCTTCTGTGCCTGTCCCTACACTGACAGGGTGCTGATTGACTTTTGACCTCTGGTCGGGATGTCCCGGAGAGACAAGTGATAACAGTTGTCAATTGAAGGAGAAGCCATTAGTTCTTATAAAGCTCTGAAGTGCACCACATTAAATAATAAAAAGAAAATTACATTAACTACATAAACATAAACACATAAACACAAACATTACATAAACATAAAGTGGTATCAGTGCTTGTTTGGGAGATTTTGAAGGCCTTTATGTTGGTTACTAAGGGTTATTTAAGAAATAACTTATTCAACATAAGCCACCTAAAGAAAGGACAATTATTTTAGAGCTATCTAGCATGTCAGTTTCACTTCTAATTTTTCACACCCATCTGTCTCTCCATTATTTGTTTCCCACAGAGGCCAACGCAGTTCTGCCTCTGTATAATGCTACATTGCATTTTACAAACTGCATGAACTCTATATAAGAAGTTTCATATCCATACCTCCTGCTGGGACTTCTGGGGATTGCGGTCCTCTCAGCTGCCTGGGGTCTGAATGAGATGTTATGGAGCGGAGCGAGGTCAGAAGTACAGCACGGAGCAGCTAATTGGACAGACTCCACCGTGATGAGCAGCAGGGCCTGGAGGCTGTGGCCCACAATATGGAGGGAGAGTCAGAAAGAAGCTCTCATCATTAAGACAGATAAACCCTGGTCAGCGTAGCCAGAGAGTGCTGCCCTGTCAGATGGGCAGATGGAGTGTAATGGCCTGGCTTTGTTGCTATGGAGGTCTCCCCAGTGTTTTAAGCAACCACGGCAGTTGTCTCCTTCTATGTTTGACAGAATGCATTTGAGCTACCTACCGCACTGCATCCCCATGTGCTTTTCCACAGCTACAGAGATAATGATTGTTTTCGCTGTAGCACTGGGACAAGGAAAAGGGCAAGGAGTACACTGTAAAGTTCACTCTTCATTCCGGTTTAGGGCAGCGCTGGAGTTTCCACAAGCATGCAGGGAAAATGAAAAATATGATTTTTAAAAAACATATTTTAAATTGTTGTGTAAGGGGCGATGAACAAAATTACAGATGTTGTCGAAAGAATATTTTGACTGTGGTTAAATCATGTACTAATTGAAATTTATATTTTCCTGACTGTTGATCAAACAGAACAAATTGCGTAAGGATCCGGCTAAGGATCTTCACGAGTTTCTTCGGAAAGTTGGTATAACTCAGTCGGACACAAAGGAACAGTGCTGCTCTTCGTTTATTACACTGTAGGAGGCGTAGGCTCACGCACGGTTAACAGGGCCGGCATTAGAAAAGGGTAAACTGTCAGAACATTACGAATGATCAGATAACTGAAACAGCACGTCAAGTCACCACACGCAGGTAGCAGAACGAGGAAAAAGGTCGCGACAACCTCCTTGACCCCCACGACACGACATCTTCATAAGCCAGTCATTACAGTAGTCATCAATGTAATGTAACTGTTACAATCAGTGTAATTACACAGCAGTGTTGCCACAACTACACAAGCTATGTGTTGAAGTACCCCTCGGGGAACATAGTTGTTGTCTGACTCACAACCTCAATTTTGTAAGTCGCTGTAAAATTATTATCTTCTTGGGCTCTTTTGCTCTAGCCTTTTTGACTTTTCGTGTGAGTTTGTGTTAGCGCTAATCCTGGAAACGTAGTCTGTGCATTCTTTACAGAATGTGGATTAAGATGATGATGGGGGATGACAATGTGGGACCAGAATGCCCACAGAGTTAAACACCTCCCCCTTGATTTTAAACCCTCCCCCTGGTAACACAAGTAATGATTACAGCCCCCTCTGTCCCACTTTAGCCTGCCCAGTTTCCTTTGCACGTGTAAGCAGCCCACTTCCTCTTCTAATTACCCACATAACAGCACCGCTATTAGGGGCATTAGTCTGTCTGAAGGGAGGTGGAGAGGGAGACAGGGGCTTGTTTTGGAGTTTGGGGGGGGGGGGGGTGCACGGGGCCACTGCTAATGTCCAGTAGCCCAATGGTGGGTGGTCATGGACTAGAGGGCAGAGTCATGGACAGATGAAAAGATTTGTGGGATGCAGCCTTTGACGTACTTTTTTTTCTGTTTTGCACCACACTGTAAACAACTCCTCCTGAGCTCTCCTGACATTATATGGTCCTGACCTGCCACCACCACTTCTGCTGGGTTAGGGTTAGGGTTAGAGTTAGGGTTACATTTGGGGTCAGGGTTAGATGATCACAGAGTGAAACAGGAATTTTAAATTCCACTTGGTATTTCAGTGCTGGCAGCTACCCATGAACTCTTCTTCATTTTTTTTTTTTGGTGGTGGTGGTGGTGGTGGTGGTGGGTGGGGGGGTGCACTGGCACTGTTGATGCGATCTGCTTTAGGTTTTTTTTTTGTCCTAATTTGTGAGGCGCTTCCTTGGTCCCGAGCTGCCAAACGCTGGTGCCAAACTTAAGACCAGCGTGGACAGCTTGGCCTCCTTTAAATGCTTACACATACAGTCAAGAACGCTAATGAGGAATGCTGATCTGCTGATCAAAGACCTCAGTCTGTTTTCAACCATCCCACACAGACCTCTCTCGCTCTCTCTCTCTCTCTCTCTCTCTCTCTCTCTCTCTCTCTCTCTCTCTCTTCCTCTCTGTTTCCCTCTGTAAGATTTACCAAACCTCTAAGAACCCTGGCACTCTTAGTGTACTTCACAAATGCAGAGACAATTCATAAACTAGGTTTGGACGTGGTGCCAGGCGCTTTAATCATCTATTCTGAGCTTTCCTCTCTCCCAGAGCACAATCACCTCCATGTGCGCTTTGTGCCCGTCTACTGAGAAAAGAGCTTCTCTCTAAGGCTAAAGACAGGCACTAATGGCTGATTAGAGTATGTTTGTCAGGAGCAGAGGACAGGGGGGCAGGGATGTGTTGAGGAGACGACTGTGTTAAAAACAGAGAGGCTGCTTTTGCCGCTGAATCACACCATTTGGGTAATTGGAGGAGGGAGCTTTTACAGACAACTACAAAGTCACTGTCACACTGACAGGGATAGGCTTTGGTGGCTAATTTTAACATTCATGATTTGTTGGGTTGTTAGCTGTAAGTGTCTTATGTCTATTGCGCATATTTAACACTAAAATGATCTTGGCTACATTTGGAAATCCCTGGGATATCCCGGCATGCAAATATCTATTGGAAAAAAAAACTGTCCAGTGTTGAAAAACATCATTATATCATTTTAGCAAGAAACCAGCTGAAACATTGCATTTGTAAGGCAACAATCCCACGGCCGACACAAACCTCTCAACATTTTTTTTTTCCATTTTAACTGAAGGATATATTTAAGAAAACATGTTGGTACCAAGGTCGGAAGACTTTCAATAATGCTACGCTTTCATGAACAAGTTTGTCCTCTCTCAAAGCTCCGGAGCGTTTGTTCCTCCAGCCCATTCACAGACTACTTGTCTCTGAGAGACTATTGAGTACAGAAACTCATTCAGACCTGTCTGGACGAATGGTGGAACATTAACTCATATGGAAAGCCTTTGTAATTTTACACACTCTGAAGCACACACACACACACACACACACATCTTTCTCAGACACTTCCACCTTTTTTTGGAGTGTGTGTGTAGGTGGAAAAATGGCAAAGAGAGAAGAGGTGCTCATCCCTATTGTTTGCATTAAAAAAAAAAAGTTGAAGGAATGAGAAATTGATGGAGCATAAGAGCATGATAAAAGTAGACCCCCTCCCCTGTATATTTTTGTCAGAATTTGGGATCTCTTGAAAGCTGAATGGTTAAAGAATGGCTCTCTTGTCCTCTTCTCCATCAGACTCATAGACTGTGTATTTAATGGTGTTTGTGAGTTTTGCTCTGCTTACAGAGACTGTGAAAAAAAGCAAAAAACAAACAGATTGCTAAAACCGCTCTTTCAACATGTTCTTCACTGTGCTGGTAATTCGCTTCAATTTATTTGGTTCTGGAATTTTGTTGAAAATATTTCGACCCTCTTTCAGTGAAATCGGAGATTGGACTTTGATCAGATTTTTTTCAAGCATAAACGGTAGGTTAGGATGTGCATATTTCAAAAGAATGTGTTTTAAAAGACATCCTAAATAACTTACTTAAAATTTAATAAGTATATGTTACATAATTCAGCATGGCTGTACTGACCCATTTGTACATATAAGGCCTTGTATTGAGACTTTAGTGGATACGTTTATCACAAAAGAACATCAGATAGTTCAAACACAGTCTATACAGAATCTAACCCACTTCTCACAAGTCCTGTTTATGTGTAGAGGACACAGACAGGTATGAGCTGTCACCTTTGACCTCTCTGTGGGCCAGCGCACTCTGGGGAGTATCCGACCATATAAGCAGGGCCAGGGACGAAGGAACGACCTGTCCCACCCCGATCCCTCCCGCAGCTGAGCTTATCTATTCCGAATCAGGCTTCCTTGCACCCCAAACCCCCTGATCTGGACTTAATCCTGGTCTTGTTTTTCCTTTCCAGAAAATACATCTCACTTTTCAATCCACGTTCCCAGAGGCTTTCCAAAGTTACTGGTACGGCAATGCGACTATATTCAAATATGGATTATTTACAAGAGACGGGAATCGGAGCAGAATGTAGGAATGCTGAGAGGGAAAAAAAAGATCTCTTTCATATGACTATGCTGTGTAAGAAACAGATCTGATCTCCAGATTATGTTAGAGGGTTTTTGGAGATTCTGAAGAGAATGTTGTTCTTCTGTCAGAATAGAGGATTGCACTCTAATTCTCCTAGAGGGGTATGTAATAATAATACACTGTAAAGATAAGGTGTTAGTAGAGAAAACTGAGCCATGTTTAGCATTATTTAAATTAATATTCAGTAAAAAAAATTGTTTGAATTTGTGTATGCCAATTATAATTGAAGAGTATGAGTGTCCTAGTTTTATATTCAAAATATAGGATTGGTTCTATTAGAAGAACAAACTTTTGGTGGTTGGTTTTGAGAAAGCCCTCCTTAAATCACTGTGGGAAAAGAGCAAGCCAATCTTTCTTTCTTTTGGTTGCGTTTTTTGTAGTATTTAGGTATTATTTTGACAAGAGTTGTTCTTTGAGCACTTCCACTTTGTTAAAAGGGATGAGAGCAGTGCCTGAGAGTAGTAGCGAGAGAGAGAGAGAGAGAGAGAGAGAAAGAGAGAGAAAGAGAAAGGCAATACAGAGCAAGTGAGGCTGAAATAGAGGCTGAAATAGACAGCAATAAAGTTGTTCCTTTTTGTGGTTGGAGTGTCATCAGTGTGTTACATGATTCAGCATGTGTGTTAAGTGACAACACTGAGAGCCAGAGAATAACATGTGCCCAAGAAAGATGAAAAAGGAAAGACACTCATAAAGACCAAACAAGTACTCCAGAGGGCTTTGGTAAAACAAGCAGAAGAGGAGAGCTGTTGAGAGGACAACGCTGGAGAGAGAGAGAGAGGTTTGGGGTAAAGCGAGGAAGTGAGGGAAACAGGAGCTTGGAATTTTACTATTGAAATGCAAAACAGAGAGCAGAGAGCAGAGAGAGAGAGAGAGAGAGAGAGAGAGAGAGAGAGAGAGAGAGAGAGGGAGAGAGAGAGAGGGAGAGAGTCAATTCATCCCCACAGCTTGAGGGGACCATTGGGCAGCGGTCCAAACAGGGAAAAGCCCCCCTTATTAATCTAAATTACATGAGCTCATTGGCATATTGAGGCAGCAGATAGCATCAGCACCAGCCTGTTACACTCATTCCCTGAACACAGAGAGTCAGCTACACACTGAGAGAGAGAGAGAGAGAGAGAGAGAGAGAGAGAGAGAGAGAGAGAGAGAGAGAGAAACAGAGGGCTTTCTATTTATCTACAATGTCATGAAGGGGTCATATTATTCATGATTAGGTCTGTGTGCTGATAACGGATCGAGCCGGTTTGAACTCTGAAGCAGACAATGACACAAAAAAGCCCTAGAGGCAGTGGTCGCAATAGCCTAGTAATAATACCAGAATGAGAAGAATATCCATATCAATGAAAATCAAAGGCATACTATTGAAACCAAAACCCCTTGGCTGCAAAAATCATTCAAGTTAGAGATTGATAATCCTAATAATTCAGCTTGTTGGCGTTAACATTAATCTGCAGAAACATTCCTAACTTCCATAAATAATTAGAGTGCGGAAGCCCCCAGTGACCTGTCTCCATGATCATAAAACTTTCTAAGCGTTAGGCTCATAAAAAATGCAAAAGGGTAGTGTGTAAGATGATCAGCAAAGTTTCTCTGGCTGTGGAAAGTTTGAGGCTATACTTTTTTTTTTACAGGGCTGTATTGACTTTCCCTCTTGAAAACCTGTTATGTGTCCAGACGTGAGGAAGGCCTCTTGATTTGAGTAAGATAATAGTCTGATGTGGCTCATACCAGAGAGATGTTTTTCGTTTGACCAGGCAAGAACCAGAAAATCAAAAGGGAGAATGCTTTATGTTCCAAAGCTTCGCTCAGCCGGATTGAGTTGCCTCTGGCGTGTGCTGTTCAGGGAGAGGTGGATGACTCTATCCTCTGAAAAGCTGATTGCCCCCCCCCCTTTTTTTTAAAGTAAAAAAAAAAAACACAACAATATTTTTAAAGGGAAATAGTGAATGCACAAAAGATGTTGTTATGTGCGCGTTTGAGTGAGTGTGTCCGTGTGTGTGTGTGTGTGTGTGTATGTGTGTGTCTGTGTATGTGTGTGTGTGTGTGAATAGGTGTATATACATGCACCTATAAGTATACTCTCTGCATATATGTGTATGTGTACGTATGTACGTATATATGTGTGAGATTGTCTGTGTGCGTGTGTGTATGTAGGTGTATGTATGTACACATGTATGCGTGTGTGTGTATGCGCAGGTGGGTGTGTGTTACAGGTTTTACACTCATTGCTCATGTCAACTTGAGTGTCATTCCAGTCATTCTAATTACTGGGAGCCAGTGGACCCACCCAGGTGTTTCTTGCAGCCCACACAGTTTTCCTTTAATGGGATTATTTGTGCTGTAATGACCCCTCTGTCTGTAGATTTATTTGAGTGCCCCTCTTGTGACCCACTTCTGGGTCCTCCTGGTCTGGACCATTCTTACAACACAGCTGCAGTCCAATGGCTTCCAGACTCACATCATTTTCACAAAACCCCGGACGATGACAGATGAACTTTTAATGTCTGTGAGTCTTGACGGTGCAATCATTCACTGTTATTGTTTTTGTCAGCAACCTCTGCATAGAACACTTCTGTGACTTCTTTCTGAACTACTCATCCAGATGTGTGCCTTACCTTTGTGTTCCCTCCCAACACTTTCCACTTCAGCGTACAAATGCGGCAATTATAACAACGATTTAAAAAAAAAAAAAAAAGATTCCCATTTTCAGTGAAAGCCCCCCTCGGTTCATTGAAATGATTTTGCATGTATACATAATTTATCAGAAATCGGCATGAGAGTATAAACAAAATGTGCTCTCTTCGTTTACTTAATTAACACTTAATTGTATATCGACACTCTTCTGCGTGAAATTCTTTAATCATGTCACATTTTGATTGTACTAGAATCAGTTCAAGTAGTTCAGGTTAATTTACCCAGCATCACTTCAAAACATGATGTAAATTTATGAAGGAGAAGTTGTATAAAGTGTTGACACTAGAGTATATCAGAGATCATGTACACCTAATCATACATAGCTCTTAACGTGTATATTTTCATCCGGTAACCACTGTAACACTGTAATTAACCGTAAGTTTTTTATTAAAAGAGGACCAAGAGTTTCCTTCTACAGAAAAACAAAATCTTCTTTTTTTTTACAATCAGAACTGGTTCAGTACTCAGGGTTACAATGAACAAAAGCTGTGTGGTCAGTGACCATTGTGCCCTTCAGTGCGGGCTGGATCACAGGTCGACTGTAAACTTGGCCTGATGTAGGGCATGGAGCCCTGGTTCTGTCCCCAGTGCAGCTGAAGCATAGAGAACTCAGAGGGAACTGTGTGCTGGCGATGTGGAGTGAGCAAACACTCCCCACAGAGGAGCGTGAGGCCCAAGCCAAGAACTAGCGGGAGAGAGGGAGAGAGAGAGAGAGAGAGAGAGAGAGAGAGAGAGAGAGGAATGAAAAGAAAAATCATCTTTTTGGCTGCGGCAGCCCATGTTATTCTCATAAAATATAATAAAATGAAACAAAATAAAACAAAATGAAACACAATAAAATAAAAAGAGAATAAAATGAAATTGAAAAGGAAGTGCGTGCCCAGGCTTTAGGGCAGAACAGTAATGATCAGATGCATACATATATTTGGATTTAGGCCCCTTGGCAACAGGGTTTACTGCCAATCACTCATTTAAGTCATTTTATTATTTACAAACTCTCTGTAAATCATACCCTTAAATTCTCCCCTTCATATTCTATTCTCTTTTCATGTAAAGACTCAAAACAGCCAGTGCTGACAAGATTTGTAGCAGACCTAATTTGATGGTATGGTGATTACTGTCCTTAACTACATGCATGCACATATGATTAGCACTAGACTATAACCCTTACTTATCCTGTAATTTAAATTTTTTTTTAATGGAATAAATTTACATCTCCTCACCTAGACGAGAACTTATCAGACATGGACACACACACATGTACACACCCACACACACACACACACACACACACACAGACACACACATGCACATACACACACTCACACACATGTACACACACTCACACACATGTACACACACACATCGCACATTCCAAAGTAAGTGTGAAACTCAGCCTTGTCAGAGTGGTTTTGGGGGGTGTTAATGATGCATGGGGCTGGTAATTACCCACTTCCTCCTCAGGACCCCCCCTTACCCTTTCAAATAGCCCCCCCCCCCCTCCTCTCCTGTCATCCCCAGCAGCAGATGCGTATACACACAGGAAGCTGCCTAAGCAGGGATGACATACGGATCTCTGGAGGGGCGTTATTCAGGGGGAATGGAGAAGCAATGGAGCCTTTAGAACTTGTGCAGTGTAGTTATATACAATCCCCCAAAGTTGGTGGTTCAGCTACACAGCATTTGGAAGGTAAAGCGCTGGCACACGGTTGGCTGATGTTAGTGTGACTACGCTGCACCTGTCTGGGAATAGGAGACGGAACTTGAGCGCCATTAGAGGCTGTGGTCTGGAACTCTCACTCTTGTGTCCACTTGGGATAACACATAGAGATGTGTGCTTGCATATATCTGTGTGTGTGTGTGTGTGTGTGTGTGTGTATGTGAGAGAGAGAGAGTGTGTGTGTGTGTGTATTTGTCTGTGTATATGTGTGTGTGTGGTGCATGTGCGTGTGTGTGTGTGAGAGAGAGAGAAAGAGTGTGTGTGTGTGTGTCTGTGTGTGTGTGCGTGAGAGTGTGTGTGTGTATATGTGTGTGTGTGTTTTGCAGGCCATGTGGTACACGCTGTTCAATGAGGGAATTCACAGTCTGCATTTTTCTGCATGGAGACTTTATATGTTTAAACACTGTGACAATGTTTAATAGCATTGTTTATTTCCCCAGTGGGTGGATTATAGTGTTTGTTCCTCAAAAACTGTTGCTTCCAGCTGAGCTGAAATTAAACTTCATGACTTTAAGTGATTCTTTTTAAATCCATTTTTTTCTTAATTATTATTTTCTTGTGACCGTCCCCTGCCACCACAGTACTTTTGAGGGTTTCAGAAAGAAAACAGGCATTTGTTTTTGGAACTTCTCTTTGTCACCGCCCTCCCCCCCATTATTCAACCAATACACACTTGAATTTGCCAGATTATTAACCACTGGCTGACTGGATTATGTATTGCACCTGATCTCAGTTTGTTTCCCTATTGTTCAGAAGCGTAAAATTACCTCTGTTTGTCCTTTGATTGTGAAGCCTTTCTTTGATTTGTGAAGCAAAGCTATTTCGATTAATAAAACACTTCTTAGTACTTTTGTCCCTTGCTATTTCTAATTTACATTTTTACATAGTTTTTGTACCTTTTATTTAGCCTGTTTTTTTTTGCTGATGTTTTAGAGAGGCCCACTGAAAAATAAAAACGCATTCAGTGCATGCATCCAGCCTCTCCATCCATGCGTGACATTCTTAATTAACAAACTGTAGTCAGGATCTTTCCAGATGATTCCAAGGGTCCAAGATCTCAGGTAAGGTCACAAATCAACCAAACAACTGCAAACAATCAAAACAAGCACCAGACATGTTCACGACATCAATGACAATTAATCCGAACTTAAAAACATGCTAGGATTATTTAATCTCTTAAAAAGAAACACAATGAAGAATTAGATCTTTGTGTGTAGCTATGTTAGGTGAACACTAAAGCCAAATGAGATTCATGTTTTATGTGTGGCACCAGCTTACCGGTACAACATCCATTAGTCTCTTTCTATACCAGTACAATGTCCACTAGTCTCTTACTACACCAGTAGAATGTACATTACTCTCTTACTATACCAGTACAATGTCCATTAGTCTCTTACTACACCAGTAGAATGTACATTTGTCTCTTACTATACCAGTACAATGTCCACTAGTCTCTTACTATACCATTACAATGTACATTAGTCTCTTACTATACCAGTCCAACATCCACTAATCTCTTACTATACCGGTACGATGTATGTTAGTCTCTTACTATACCAGTACAATGTCCATTAGTCTCTTACCATACCAGTACAATGTACATTAGTCTCCTATTAGTCTCCTACTGCACCGGTACAATGTACGTTAGTTTCTTACTATACCAGCACAATGTCTATTATTCTTTTACTATACTGGTACGATGTACGTTAGTCTCTTATTATGCCGGTCCAATGTCCGTTAGTCTCTTACTACTCTGGTACAATGTCCATTAGTCTCTTAGTGTACCGGTACAATGTCCATTAGTCACTTACTACACCAGTACAATGTACATTAGTCTCTTACTATACTGGTACAATGTACATTGGTCTCTTACTATACTGGTACAATGTACATTAGTCTTGTTGTAGTGCTCTGTGAAATTTTCAGATGCAATGCAATGTAAAGAAGTACATTAGACAGATTTGGGTTTTTGTCTTTGTCAGCTAATTGGGGATTTTATTCTTCCCAGACTCTCTCCCTCTCTCTCTCTGTTTTGTTTTGTTGTAGAGATCCCGATCGTTTCCTGGTTACCCATGCCGTGTGGTGGAGAGCGGAGAAGCCCTGTGGTTGGGGGGTAGGGGGGGGGGGCGCTCCTTTTTCCTCTCAGAGATTAGCACTCCCATCTCTGTCATTTTCTCTTCCCAAAAGCAGCAATTTACCACTCCACACTCCTTCACTCCTCTCCCCAAAACACACACATACACATTACATGTGTACACCACCATTTGTAAATGTCACTCGGGCCTTTGCTCTCAATGGGAATCAAAGGGATGTGTACGGGGTGAAGCCAAAGATGAGAGGAGAGGATAAATGTCCCTGACAGATGTGTTCATATGCTGGCTATGCATTTTCATTCTGAGGGGGAAAAAAAACAAAACAAAACAAACAAAACAAAAAAAAAACAGGCACTTTATCCAAATGGATTTTAACAGGCCCGTCCCGTTTTTACACGTGTGGGAAACATGAAATGTCCGTATCGAGCGCTACTGTAAGTGTCGGAGTCAATTTCAACTCAGTAAATATTGAAGAACTGTAAGATTTTATCTCCCCAGTTTAAGATAAGGGAATGTAAAAAGGAGAGAAAAACAAATGATGTGTAAGAGAGAGAGAGAGAGAGAGAGAGAGAGACAGAGAGCAGCACCTCACCTCAGGCTGTACATTATAGTTTAGCCATTAGACAACAGAGGATGTTAATGAGCCTTCTCTGGGGGAAATGTGATGTAGTGACAGATGAAGGACCTAATCTCCTCTTCTCACTAACACCTCTCCAGTCAGCCACCAAGTGTGTTACTGCACACACCCCATACCAAACCCAAAAAGAAAAAAAAACCCTCACATGCCATTACCATGTGAAGAGCGCTTGAGCCACAGAGAGTCTGTGTAGCTAGAGCTGACAGTGAATGAAGTGACACCTTAGGGCAAGAATATGATGATGTGTTTCTGCACGAAATGCTTTCATTTTCTGGAGAAGAGAAATATTTTCATGATTCCTATTCTGAATAGCGAAACTGAATCCATTCACAGTTACTTTATGCATTTTCAAAATGAACGACACGTCTCTCAAGAATTTTACCTCAACCCTTTTCACAAAGAGATGTGTTTGAGTGTGTGTATGTGTGTGTGTGTGTGTGTGTGTGCGCGCGTGCACGCGTGTGTGTATGCGTACGTGCATGTGCGTGTGTCTTTGTTAGAGGTTCAGTTGATATAACACTATGAAAGTTTCGTTCATAGGATAAAATACCACCAAAGGGCTTTTGCAAATCCACATTTGACTTACATTTTCTTCCATTTCTCTGCCAAAGCCACGTTACCGAGTGACCGTAACTGGATATGACCACCGAAATGAATACTGACTGAACAGACCAAGTGTACAGAAGCCTGGTAATATACAGTCTCTGAAGACATACGTCTACCTTATGATTAATTTGAAGGCGGAAAATTTATGGACTGCTCTCCGAAAAAAATTTACAGGTGCTGAAACAGGCTCATATTCTCAATATAAGGCAAGCTGATTGCATTTTTTTTACTTTAAAGTTCATGTACATTTACCCTCAGAATTCAGTGTGAAATGAATTCCATGCACACATACGCTTCCACCTTTCAGCACAGGTCAGACTGGCTGTCAACCTGAGGTCACCTGAGTTCAAACGTCTCCTCTTAAATAGAAATCAACAAACTTAGTCTTGTCCTTGGGCTGCTGGAGAGACGGAGAGAGAGAGAGAGAGAGAGAGAGAGAGAGAGAGAGCGAGGGAGGGAGAGAGAGAGAGAGAGAGAGAGAGAGAGAGAGAGAGAGAGAGAGAGTGAAAGAGCAAAAGAACAAAAGAGCAAGTGAGTAACCAAGCAAGAGAAAGAGAGAGAGAGAGAGACAGAGAGAGAGAGAGAAAGAAGGAGAGAGAGATTGCAGTGTGTCTTTGACTAATAGCCTCACTCTGTTTTCAATTTGTCCTGTCAGGGTTTTCTGTGCTTGTGATAGAGGGATAGGATTAGAAGGGGGTAGAGAGGGCTGGAAGACTTCTAACTCAAAGCGACTGTTCATTCTAATCACATTAACTCTTACTCACCCCTTGGCAGCTTTCAGTAGGACGTCCCATTTCAAAATATTGATTCTGCACACAGCGGTGTGATCCAAAATATTGTTTCAGTTTAAAGCTTGTTGCGAAACCATATACCTATCCTTATAGCACAGAAATAAACAACAGTAGTACATCTGACAAAAATCTGAACAATATGAAAAAAGACTTGTCCTATAGCTCAATTGAACTGTGTATGACAAACCAAGATATAAACCATATTTTGTGAAAGCAGAAGTTTAATGCCATCAATTCTAATGATTTTCTTTTGCAATAAGCTCAAATGAAAAATGGTTATGCCAATATAAGGATGGAGAATTTCTCAACATTAATGTCACGAACGTTTGACCCAACTGGTTCCTCTGATAAGTATGTCCTTTGTAATTTCATTGACTGGGCATAAGGTGTATCATATGGGAAAGAGCTGACATGTTCATTTGACCTCTGAATGCTCACCTGGTTGCCTGGCAACTGTGTGGTCTGCCCATAGCCCTGCGGTGTGCTGGTGTCTGAGTCATAATCACAGACTCGCTGAGGTCAGATTATCTTCAGACGGACAGGCCAGAGAGGAACAGAGTGAGACTGGCAATTTTTACTACCTGCAGGGAATGAGAGAGAGAGAGAGAGACACACACAGTGAGAGAGAGAGAGAGAGAGAGAGAGAGAGAGAAGAGACAAGGGACGTGAGTGAGAAAGGAAGGCAGGGTATGGGGGGGGGGGGTGTGGAGGAAGGTGGGGGGGGGTCTTAGTAATATCAGTTCTGAGGTATCAAAAGTGATGGCAGCTGAGAAAACTTCTTTTCCCGCCTGATTGAGAATGAGTCGGGGAGAACGCAGGGCAATGAAGCAACCAGAATTCAATCCACCATTCAGCCAGCTAACGCCAGAGAGGTAACAGGTGGTCTTTGATATGCATTGCCTATTTATCTACAGTTCTATGTGGCCATTGGAAATTGCTGTGTGAGGGTTGCATGAAAACCAATTCATTGTATCCAGTGTCCATGTATTTGTTTATGGTCTTTATCAGCTCTTGTCATGGAGCTAATTTAGTTGTTGGATAAGTCAATTGCTTGTCAATATTGAATGATAGTGTAGCCTTGGTACCTTGATTGGCACAATTGTTCATGAATGAAATTAACCAGGTTAATGAATTAGGAAATAATGGATGCTATTCGAATGCAGTCTTTTTCCCGTCAGAGTACACTGAGTAAAATTCAATTAGAAGAAGAAATAAAGGAAAAAGATTGGAGAGCCGAGATACAGTTTTATCACAAAGCTTGTGTATTCCGGAAGATTGCATGACCAGCGTGACCTTCTCTGATTCCAAAAACCAGATGGACTGAATTTAACTTGTAAGATGGGACATTAAGATCCAATCTTAGATATTTAAGCACTTTGTCCAAACCTTTTTATTAGTCACTGTTTCATCCATAACAAGTTTTGAAAGGATTGTTAAAAACAGATATTTGATATTCTGCGATTTTTTTTTCTAACTTAACTTCATTTAAATACGGCTTTATATGAAATCTAAAGGATAAATCAAAAAGACAGTTTTCAGGTTAGGGATTAAATGTGCTGACTTTCTTCCAAATAAAACTGGCTGTCTGTTCATTTGAGTGGCAAATTATGGTAGTGAAACACCCCCCCCCCCCCCACACACACACTTTTTTTTTTGACGGTATTTTTCCAAATACCATGCGCTGAAGACTGTCATATCCAAAAGTCCATTTCCTCTGCAACCGCATTTGATCCACGGCCAGCGCCAGATGGCAGGAAAGCCACCATAGACTGGGTTTTCAGCTTTAATATAGACCAGGGACTATTATGTTTACTGAAAAGCCAGGTTAATTTGCGCCCCTTTAGGCCTCTCTGGCCACACTAGTGTCTGCTCTGCTCCTTTACTGCCTGCTGTAAACACTGTCTCTCAAGAAGGACAGATGTGACAAGGGGAGGAAGTGAAAGGTTAAAGAGCAGAGAGTTTAATTTGCCTGGCTGAGAGAACTCTGTCCTGTAGAAATATGATAGTACACACACACACAGAGCGTGAGGCGGAGGAGGGACCACGCCTTTGCGCTTTGATGCATCTACAACTCGTGTTACAGCCTTTTTTTTTTTTATCTTTATCTATTTGCGAATAACGAGCAGATCAACAACGGTAAGCCGATTTGTTTGTAATTAAATCATTAATAAATCATAAATTCTCGTTTGTAATTAAATCGCGCACGGCAGTGAATTATCGTTTACCGCCGTGTGATTGTGACTCCGATTGAACTTTTGAATAGGACATTTAGACTAGAATATAGTCATTTAAACTGTACCATCTAAAAACAACCTTACAGATAATCAAACAGTCCATTCAGATATGGCCCTTTACCACCGTGGAAACTAGAATTTATGTTTAGGAGTCAGGTATGAAGACCATGGACTGTGTTTGTATTAAGGGCTTTTTATGAGAATCTGGGAAAAATGTGGGCAAGTTGTATTTATAGTGGTGGGGGGGGGGGCATGAGTAAGGTAAGCCTGGTGCACTAAATTTCTTTTTGAAAGTAATAATAAGGTTGTCATCTATAATATGGATTATTATTTTTTCTTTTTGCTCTGTGTTGGCCACTGGATCGTGCTGTAAAAGACGTTATGCCTGTGAGTGAAATGGGTTGTTATTATTTGTTCTTAGGGGAAATGGGTAGCCACTTGGCAAGCGTCTCTTTTAAGTAAAAAGAAACCAATTTTTTTTTTTTGTTCTTTGAGCAAGAGAACAAAAGTAAGGAGGGGAAAAAAAAAAAAAAGCGAGGAGGAAAACAGCAAACAAAGGGAGAGATCAAAGCCGGTGGGAAACTTTTGAACTGCAGTAGGAGGCGAGGCCAAGCCTATCTGCTTCATGTAGGCGATGCTACTGCCCAAACATCCCAGCATGCATTGCACCAACGATGAACACCCACGCTGAGGGTTTTTTTTTTTTTTTTTTTTGGGTCAACTCTGTTCTGCAAGCTCAATATATCAAAAATGAACACATGCAGTGAAGTTTCCCCATATTTGAATAGAAACATGCATTTTTAAAATATGCTTTTTTTTTTTTTTTTTTGGGTACCTGGAAAATACCATGAACACAGTGGATAATTGCATACGAATGTTGACAAGAAAATTCAGTTTTTTTGAGCAGGTAACTGTGCAAATACTTTATTTGAATAGTGAAATCAGTTGAGATTATATTGTTGTACAACTAACTATGCATGTACCACAAGTCAGCCCTGTAATAAGGAGAGTGGTAGGACTCCCATTGGGGTGAAATGGTAGAAAAATCAAGGACTCTCTTCGAGAATGTTTTTCCCATGATGAAGTTTTTTGGGTCACTTTTACCAAAGGGAGTCATTTTAAGACTCATAAACATTCCAAACAAACCTTAATTAAAGCCAGAGACGTTTTTTTTGTGTTTTTGTTTCTAATATGATTTGATGATTAGGAGATCATAGGGATTCGTTGCGGCGTGCGGTTTTGGCGGAACATCGTAGTAAAATGATTTTTCTGATACTTCGCTCACATCCAGCCCGCAGTTTTTGCATTCTTGGCAGTCGGCCTGAAATAACAAGTCAGCATTCTGAGCAAACTTTAAAAACCACATCTCATTTGGGTTTTATAACCCCATCTTAAAAAGTTGGTCGTCACCCAAGCTGTAATTCCTGGTTTCCGTCAGCCTGATAAGAGGAAAAGGGGGGAAAAAAAGCAGGCAAGTACCTGCATACGCTGAGCTTTAGCCAAGAGCAAATGACAAGTTGAAAACTGGGGAAAATTCACTTTTCTCAGACATAATATGACTTTGGGTTTGGAGGTTAAGATGGTCAATTAGGGACTGGAGGATATGATGTGTAATATGCGATTGAAATAACTTATCTCTGAATAGAAGCTAAACTGAGAGACAGAGAGAGAGAGAGAGTATGTATCACTGTTCTCTCATCTGCATCGTATTTGAACCAATTTCCTATAATGAGATTGTGAAATGAAGTGTTTAAACTTGCTATCTTTTTTTTTTTTATTCTTCTTCTTCTCCTTTTTGGGACGATCTTTTAAAAGGTCATTAAGTCCTCACAGTCAGTCCTTAAGACGCATTAAAGTTATTTCAATAAGAGCTTTTCAACCAAACTGCAACACAAAGTCATCTTTGTACTCCAAGACTTTTTTTTTTTGTAATGGGTCTTTAAAGGAGAAAGGAGGTGTCTCTGACAGAACCGGGGGTGGCTCTGAACGGGAAATGAAGTTTTTTTTTCTTTTTCTTTTCTTCACGGTAAAGGAGAAAATGTTGTGACAGGCTGGCTGTATTTATCCAACGTGAAAATCGTCTGCTCTGCAATGTTTTCAATCCAGTTGGCCTTTGACCTTTTAATTAGAGCGTCATAAGAGAGGGGTATGTATGGCCAACGCTTGTAGACAGGTGCTGACAGGGGTGGGGGTGAACAAGGGTGTGGGATTCCTCTAATCGCTAGCTAGACAGAGATTGACAAAGAGCGAGAGAGAGAGAGAGAGAGAGAGAGAGAGAGAGAGAGAGAGAGAAAGCTAGACGCACAAACTCATCAACAAATTCATCTACTAGAAACATACACACACACACACACACACACGCCAAGCAACCTGCTCTCACACTGCCCTAGTTGTCCTCATATATCAGAGTGATTGAGTGTTGCTGGCTTCTCCTGTATCTGCTGCGAACACAGAGCCCTCCTCACACTGTTATTACTCAAATGCATAGTGACAGAGAAAGATTTCACTGCAAAATTGCCCTAAACTTCTCCAGACTTCTCTTCCCCCTCTCTGATGTCTTACTCACTCACACTTGATACTTTTTTTTTTATTATTATATATTTTTTTAACTGTGTCTTTTAAGGGATATTTGTCATTTTTAATTTAACATGGCCAAAGGCTGAACAAACAGAGAAAATTATTTCAAATTGTAATCCATATATGCTTTAACTCCAGACAAGCTCTCACTGCTGATCCATATTCCAATAAGAATGAGTCACAGCTGTCAAGGGCATGAGCAAGATATACCCCCCCCTTCTCTCTTTCTGTCTCTCTGTCTCCACCCTTCCCTCGTTCTCTCCCCCCTCTCTCTCTCTGTCTGTCTGACGCCCTCTCTCTCTCTCTCGCTCTCTCTGTTGTCCCTTATGTTTTTTTTTTTTACATTTCTTTTCTCATTTCTAAAGCTGAATGTTCCCAAACAGACAGAGCCAACTGCACCGGTTGTCATAACTGGTTTCCTGAGAGACACATCCCTTACTTCAGAAGACAGCCTCGGGGAGAGGAGCTGAGTCTGCCCCCTCCGCTCCTTCTGCTCCTCCTCTCACTGTTCGCACTCATTGACTCATCTGCAAATGATCACAATCACACTATATTTTACTATCTGAAATTGCCGTTATAATTTTTTTACTCTTCACCGCCTGTGAGTTTCTATCTATCTATCTATCTATCACTCTATCTATCAAAAAAGTTTCATATTTCCTGTTGGCAGTCAGTTACTGGCACGGTGTCTTCAGTTGCAATAAAAACATCAGTAATAGCCTTGTTTGAGATGACTTAGGAAGGGTTCATGTTCTCCACCTGAGGCATTTGATATTCAAAGACAATTGCTTCTTCTTCTTCTTCTTTTTTTTTTTTGTCATGCTTTCTTGGAATTCTCATGGCCTCATTTTTGATGCACTTGATCCTTTACAAATATTGTTTGAGCTGCGATTCCTACGCGTTCTGTCTGTAATTGTCAGTTGAGGCAGTAAGTTATTCCCCAGTCTCTATTTAGTCAGCTTTACCCTTTTAACCAGTCTTCACTGCAATTCTACAATTATGTGGAAATATTCTTATTATTTTTAACCACAGTCTCTCTCTCTCTCTCTCTCTCTCTCTCTCTCTCTCTCACTCTCTCTCACCTGTCACTTGAATGGTAATTTATATAGGCCAAGATAAGCAGGTACTGTGTGTGGGCGTCTCACAGACCGTTTGGGGCTTTATAATGATATACATCAAGGAGTGTTTTTTAGGGGCTACCTCAGTAGGGAGCCATTTTTGCTGAAAGTTGTTCCCCTCCCCTCCGGTGGAGTATCTGGCTGTTAAATATATCTCAAATCCGTCTTAATACAGTGGGAATAAAGGGAGTTTAATGACATGCTGTAACGTAATACATTTCAGGCCTGGATTCCTCCTGAGGTTTGAGTGAGAGACTGCAGCAGCTGGCGAAAGCATGAGGAAACAGTCAATAGTCATTCATGTTACACCGGTATGCTAAGGTCCATCTAACACAGAACGGCTTTTCAGCTTTACGACATGATAACTATTTGTTTTTACTGTCCCTCTTCTTCACTTTTGAATTTTTTTTAATCCACAGAACAGCCGTACTGCTGCTGTCTGTGAAAGAGATCGTAAACATTTTGGATTATTTTCTAATGCTCTAACGTTGTCATTTGGAAGTCATTTCTGTGAAAAGTACCGTCGTGAGAATTTGGATGTTGTTTTGACAGTATTTGGAACATCATCAATGTCTATACACTTCCTAGTTTCGCGTGCACTGTGTGGCAAAGTAATGCCTAATTTGCCGTACGCTCCAAACAGGGTTTATATTGTAAACCGAGCGTGACAGTGACCAGATATTTGGACTAACCCGAAAAGCTCGGACTCACGACTCATCTCTCTTATGACTCACTTAAGATCTAAGGCGTCGTATTCATTTTGGTCACTCCATGCGGTTAGTTGCTGACGGCTTCGTTCGGACTGGAGCTCGCCGTCTGTATCAGGTTACCCGTGAAGCAGTAAAACTGCAACAACATTCACATCAAACGGGTTAGCGGGAAAAAAGAGAAGTGAAATCCAGCACCGGTAAGACTCGTACTTTCATGGGCCAACTGCAGCCAACGGTAAAAGAACTGATAATATGAGAATGGGTTGGGCATGGTCCATAAGCAATGAGACACCAATAAAATACTGTTCACCTAAAACCAGAGCGATTTTTTTGGTACTCCCACGGAAGACCAGAGGGTGTGCTACATCAATTGCTTGGGTTGAATGTCTAATACATATTTATAACTAGGCTTTCTAGCTAGTTTAGTTTAGTTTAGTTTAGTTTAGATGAACTTGTATCAAACTTTTTGTTACATTATTTACTGTCAGTACTGTTGACGAATGATGAAAACAAAAACTGATCGGTTCAGCAGAATTAGATAACAAGGCATATAGGGCGTAAAGTGAAGGTCAAGGACAAAACTCGTCATGTAGATGGCCGAGAAGCAAAATGAACCGGCTCTGGAGACAGACCAGTATGGCCATAAAATGGTGTCATAACTGTCCAGCTCAACTCTCCAATATCATGTGAATGTGCAAACTGTGTGTGTGTGTGTGTGTGTGTGTGTGTTTGTGTGTATGAATGTTTATGTGTGTATGTGCATGTGTACAATTGCATTTATGTGTGTGTGTGCGTGTGCATGTGCCCGCATGTGTGTGTGTGTGTGTGTGTGTGTGTATACATGTGTCAGCTTTGACTGAAAGGTGAAGTCTGTTCCCTGTTCCGCTGAACCTGATGAAACATGAGAGCCATCATCATGCTCTTTGAGGAAAAACAATCAAGCGTGGAGCTAGGAATTCCTGTCTTGACAGAATGCCGTCATCGCTGTGGGGCTCTCCTCACGTCCCGTCCTCTCCCACAATTCTCTCTGTTTCAGACCACTCATCCCTTTTTTTTCACCGGTCTGGGCAACATGTGGCACTCTACAGCTCCCAGCTCTGGTAACCTGAGGACACTGAGCCCGGAATCCCAAATGAGCCGGCGCTTTTGTACCCTTAAGTAGTTGTATACTCTCTCCCATACTACAGCTGTACAAACCAGCCAGAGAGTAGCAGTGCATGGATAATTGTTACTCCTTCAGTCATTACCACTGAAGTACATGTGATAGCACAGATTCCCATTGTGTTCCTGATGATCCTCCAGAAAGAAAGAAAACTGAATCTCCAAAAAAAAAAAAAAAAAAAAAAAGATGAAGAAAAATAGAAAAAGGAGACAAGTTTTTTTTTTTTTTGTTTGTTTAATCCTTTGAAGGACGAAAATGCCCCTGAAAATGAACTCGTGAAATTGTGACTAAACACTGTTTGCCTTCAATTCAATGTATATAGACATGTTTTGTTTTTCTGTCTAGTTGGTAGTGAAATAACATTTTTAGATGAAATTCTTCTTTTTTTTTTTTTTAACCCCCGAAAGTAACGGAAAACAGACCGTAACGTTTCTTGTGTAGGTCTGGGCTTCTCCTCTTTTTAGCTGCCTCTCATGTTTCATATCTCGGCTTGAACTTGCCACAAAGAGACTGCTAACATGCTCTGTAACTTAAGGCAGGATGCATGAACCCTCTGTCACGATACATATGCCTTTTCGCTGCGGTAGCATTGGCCTGATGTCTGTTGTCATAATGTGGTGCATTTTCATACACTTCCATCAGTGCAGTAACTGGGACTACATTTATTCCATCTCTCTGCTTAGGAACTGAATGAAGAATGGAGCGATGAATGACACCTATTCGTAAAACATCATGAGACCTGTATGTGCTCATGAGGGGTCTTTTCCCACACGCATGTGCTGTGGATCGAACCTCGATATGTGTCTTTCTGACACTTCTGTCATTTTATGTTCGGGAGGCCATCAACACCAAAGGTTTTCCTCTTCTTCTTCTTCTTCTTCTTCTTCTTCTTCTTCTTTCTCCTCTTCTTCCTCCTCTTCTTCCTCTTCTCCTTTTTTTTTCCTGTTCTTTTGTCTTCTTCTTCTTCTTCTTCTTTTATTTTAATTGTGGGGGCAACTGGCTTTTCTACACTGAGAGTTTGGGGTGGGTGCAGGGGGTGTGATACGGTGGGTAGATGGGGGGAGGGAGGGAGGGAGGGAGGGGTTAAAAGAATAGGGAAAAAAAGACAGTAACTCTTCTTCCAAGTTATAGACCCAAATAACATCTCAGGTTTTATAATGTTGCATGAGGCTCTGATTCAAATATGTAAAACAAAAGTTACTGCCTCAAAAAAGGCTGAACAGAACACCAGATGATATAGGATGATGTTTTTATCAGATGTTGTGTATTTATGCTCTGTGAAGTATCTAATTCACACAACTTTCGTATGTACATATTTCAGTGACAAAAGGAAACATGCCAACTGAAGTATTTATGATTGAGTTATAGTGAAGTTTTTCCCTATTTCACTTTCAATGCAAAACACATTATTTTACCTCCTTAATTGCTGCTTGTAGTAGGCATATTTTTCTTTTGATTCTAAACTTTGAAACCCACCTATTTTATCTCTTGTCAATACATAGCTCACATTTTTTCGCCACCATCATTTTCATCTCTCCCTTGTTCCTTTCTCCTCTCTTGTTCTCTCTTTGCTTGACATATGTTGATTTGGTGTGTGTTTGTTCTGTGTTTTCCTTTGTAAAGTGGGCCTATATTTCACTGGAACAGAACCAGTGAGGGGAAGACTAGCTATCAACAAGACTGATTTGTGTTGTTTTATTCTCTGGTGGGCCTCTCTTCTACTGAAGATGCATTAACACACATGCACACACACACACACACACACACACACACACACACACACACACACACACGTGCACTATTGCTGAGTAATGAGAAGCAGACACATAGAGGGTAAGAGAAACAGAGGGGAACCTCACACTGGTTCTCTTCTCTGTAGCCTCTCCAAGGTCTACTGGAGTCACCATGTGGTAGTGAAAATATCATGGCTCGTACATTAAACACGTTCTGGAATATTTCTCTTCTTCTGTTGTGTTTTTTCTATCCGGAGCCATTCATCTTAAAGACGACATGTTACATTTAGGAGATTTCTGAAACTGAGATAATGTTTGTGGAAATTCTTTACCTACAAAGAACCATGGAAAACCTGACTGCAGTTTAAAATAATGTTGAATAATGTGTATTATTAAACTGAAGTTTAATTTGATCAGATTTCGCTGACCTGAGAATACCAATCTCTTTCATAATCTACAAACTACAGCCAGATAGATTCAGCCATGTGACTTTTTCTTTTTTCTATTTATGAAATTCCTCTGTCACTCAGTACCTAGAGAAAAAATAAATAAATATAGACCCATATCTTTTCACAGCAAAATATATTTGCAAATGAAAACATGATATGAATGGCCTCTGGGTGTGTAAATGAGAAGATTGTGGAGCAGAATCACCCACACATACTTAGAATAACTTTCATGGGTTGTGGGCGTTAGCATTCTACTACATTTACTGCACTGCATGTCTATGCTAGTCAATTTTTCAAGTACTGCATATATACAAACAGCAGATGTTGAAATTTAACCCACTCACAATGCCGATGTGAGCTAATCTCCTTTTGTTTATTTTCATACGAAAGATCAGAGACAAAAGGAGTGGTTTTAGGTAATTAATTGTAGGCAGTAATTAATGTCTCTTGCACAGACTTGGTATTATTAAGGCCACTGTTTTCTGTCATTGTTATAAGTTCCATTATAATATTGGATTCTCTGTCTCCAGGACAGCATGGGTCAAACTCAACAACACAAACAAAATATTTCAACTGCTCTCAGATCTGCTACTGTTGTGAATCACCTATCCAGATCATTTGTGTCTGTGTGTGTGTTTGCAAGTGTCTCTCTCCCTCTCTCTCTCTCTGTCTCTCTGTGTGTGCATCTCTGTGCATGTGTGTGTGTGTGCAGAGGTGTGTGTATGTGTGTGTGCATGTATATGTATGTGTCTGTGTGTGAGAGTGTGTGTGTGTGTGTGTGTGTGTGTGTCTGTGTCTGTCTGTGTGTACGTGTGTGTGCGAGTGTGCTCACACAGATTGGCTGCTCTGTTCTGCACTCCATTCACTGCCATTGGACAGCACTCACAAACATCTGGTTCTACTGTGTGTGTGACGCGATGCAGATGTGCCTGCAGAAGAACTCAGTGATGTTAGAGTCTGATAGGGCAGCCTGTGTATACCTTTATTTCCATGCATACTGTATACACACTGAGTATATGTCTATGGTATGCATACACAGAGTAGATTACATTGTGGAAAGCCTTTGAGTGGATTTTCCTGTTTATGCTTCAGACCATGCAGTAATAGACATTGGATACTTTATGGGATATTAATAAAGCAAACAAACTTGATATGGTTGAGGACAAATACAGTATCGATTTCACATGGCAAGGCACAAGGAGGACTAACTACACTCGAAGCACAAACACAGACACACACACACACACTCACACACATACACACTGAGAAGGCCAAACCACACAAACACTTCCCACAGATAGAAGGAGAGAGGCGGTGTAATCTACGTCAATCAGACATCCCCTAGAGGTGGTCTGATTGGGGGAGAAATGGCAAGAGCTACATACACATGCCCATACACACACACATTTGCAAGCGCACGCACACGTACACACACACACACACGCACACACGTACACACTCATCTTGTCCTACGAAGCTGTCATATGCATGGCCGTGTTCACTCTGCTCTCACACTGGCTCTCTGCCCAATACCCTGATGCCTAAATCCCACAGCCCACCATGAATGTGTCCACACAGGAGGAGAGTCCACAGGAAGCTCAGGCAGTGGGAGAGGGAAAGTGTGTGTGTGTGTGTGTGTGTGTGTGTGCACGCGTGCGCATGTGTGTGTGCGTGTGTGTGTGCATGTGTGTGTGTGTTTGTTGTGCATGTGCAAACGTGTGTGTGCATGTGTACATGTAGGAGACAGAAAGAGGAAAGAGAGAGAGAGAGAGAGAGAGAAAGAGAGAGAGAGAGAGAGAGTTTTGTGTGCCTGTGTCTGTTTGTGTGAGAGTGTGTGTGTGTGTGTGTTGCGTGTTAGAGGGGATATTTTGTTTGTTTATGTGTTTGTTTGTGTGCTCAGTAACCACAATGATAGCCCAGAGAGCTAACAGGGATAAACAGTGTTATCACTGTGTCCTGCTGCTCTGGCTGTCCTTCACACTTCACCAAGCCCATGACCACATATTTTGTAATTACAAATTGACCAGTGAGAACAGTACATACCAGCGGTCAGGTTCACAGGCTTAACTATCCTGGGGAAGAATTTGAACATTCTTTGGCTGTAGAAAATCTCTAGCTTCTAAACCAAGGACTTCTAGATTCCAAAGAACTGGTTAATGCGATGAATGATTGAAAAATATCACTATTTCTGAAGCAAATATCAAAGTTCAAGTTTAAAAATGAAATATGTGAATGGAATCTGATACATCTTCCAGGAGAAATAGAAAAGCCTCGATATTTTGGCATTGGAAGTCACGTTTAAAGGAATTCGGGGCCACATCATGTTGTCCTGTCGTCAGACTAACGTTTTGCGTAATCCTTCCTCCTTTGGTGAGTTAAATGGCAGGTGGCCTAACCTTTGACTCAATGTGCGGCGGTGACTGGTGGATGTGGTTTGACTATGGATTGCAGTTAGACTGCAGTCCCCTACACAGCTGCAAAGCTGGAACTAATCAACATCTGGCTCTCTGACATGTCGCTGCTTTCCAAATGACTCTTTACTCTACATCTTTTACTCTTTATAGTGTTTAGTTTATAGACTCAGTGGATTGAAAAGTCTTGGCTATACGGAGGAAAACGAATGATTGAGCCAACGACGATTGAATGATTGAAAGCAAATGATTCATTTGAGACACAGCTCAAACTGATTTAAGTTTGATGAATGTAATTGACAAAATAAAGCAAAGGAGAAGTTAGTCTAAATGCCTCAACTGAAAACAATGTATTTGGAAAAGATCTAATATATGTTGCATGATGATTGATATTTTTAGATATCAGTAGATTGTTTTTGTCATTCATACCACTGCTGTCTTACAAAAACCAGTTAAAATGATTGTAAAATTACGCAGTCACCCAAAAAAAAAAAAAAATCCCTTTGTTACCTTGAAGTATGTTGAGACATTAGTAGCTGTCTGTCTACTTAGAATTAACTGTCAAGTCAATTGAATTCAGTATTATTTGTACTGTGCTTTTCACAAAGGACATTGCCACAAAGCAGCTTTACAGACTTCTGGACTTAAAGATATTTGAGCAATAATATTTATAAACCCCTTAATAATCACTCACTCATTCACTCACTTACCCATCCACACACACACACGCACACATACACACACACACACACACACACACACGCACGCACGCACACACACACACACACACACACACACACACACACACACACACAAAACACGCACACAAATATATCACATCATTTCTTTAATGGTGCATGATGCCAATGTGCAGTTAATGCTCCGTGCCGTGGGGTTCCAGTGTCACCCATATAAGTGGCCTGCACACTACATTACTGTAAATTGCCGTTCGCATGGAACATTTCACTTGTGACCGAATTTTGCTAAATGGAAACAGATTGGTGCATTAGGAAGTGAGATAAAAAAAAAAAGCGGAAAAAAAAAACGGAAAAAAAAAATGACCCATAACCGTCAGTCCGGCTCTGATCATCTCGGGCATCCGTGAATAAAGTTTTTTACTGCAGGTTTGTGTAAAGATGAACGCGTCGGCCAGCGCGTGTAGAACATTGAAATCTGACTGACAGAACAAAAGGTCAATGACCATCGCAGATGGCTGAAGCTTATGGCACGAATGCCAAACCTTCATTAGACAAATTCCCTGAACTGGTATCCGCAGACGCTCGCCTGACTGCCGCGGCTGCTGGGTGGCCATTGATCATGTTGCTGCGACGATGGTTGCCAGGAAGAAATTGCATGCCAGCGGCAACCCAGGGGACAGTTTCGCACTCCCAGCTGCAGAGTAACAGCAGATTGAACACGCTTTGTACCAAGGAGGGAAAAAGAAAAAAAAAACCCAAGAAAATACAAGGCAGTAAAAAGAAACTGATGGTTTCAATGGATCGTGTTGGCTGTTACTTCTTTAACGTTCTCCCCCTTATGATTAAAATGTAATAAACGTAAAAAAAACCCAAAAAACTTCTGTCTCACGCAAGACTTACAACAAGTACTTATAGATGATGAAACCTGGTTTAACAAAGAAGTAGTTACAGAGCAGTATGTTTAACAGAGCGCAGTATTATATTATAAGACTCAATGTCATATTCTAAAACCAGCTATTTATGTTTTACTGTTCATTACTGCTCATCTGTACCCCGCCCCCTACATTTTGCTTAAGCACTTCATCCATGTCAGTAAATGGCTTTGACAAGACTCATATCTCAATTGGAGAAATGAGATGTCATGGCGGACTGCTGATGATGGGTGAATGTGGAGAAGGAGGATGTGAAGCATGGTGATCTTTGACACATAAACACACTCATAGTAAATGATAAAAACCCCTGCGGACTGTTTCCTCCCGTTTCACTGCCCACTGAGCCGCCGTGTCTTCACCTCGCTTGTTAGGAGGGCAGTTCTCATTAAAAAGTGCTTAACCTGTTGTGTTCCCCTCTCTCTCTCTCTCTCTCTCTCTTTCTCTCTCTCTCTCTCTCTCTCTCTCTCTCTCTTTCTCTCTCTCTCTCTCTCTGTCTGTTTCTTAAATTCCACAATCATTCCCCAAGCCAATTCCTACCCAGGAGTCACCATTCACAAACAGAACCCCAAGGGAAATGGGGTGGGGGGTGGGGAGGGGGTGGGGGGTACACGGGCGCCAGTGCTAAAAATTACACTGTGCCCCATTGAGTCTGAATCACAGAATTACCACCAGGTGGGTAAGGTGTTGCGAAGAACACAACTGGCTGTATTGTGGGAGGATCAGATGGACAGAGTAGTCTTCCTGTTAAAGCACTGCAGTCACTCTGAGTGTCAATAGGTCACCTGCGCAGTTGCAGACAAATCTGAGCAAATATTCTTGGCCCTCACACATACTACGTTCTTGTCGAGAGACTGGTACGCTGGCTGATTAAAAATGAATGTGGGAGCGCATGTATGTAGAGGATGCCAGTAGGCCTACGTGTAGCGGAGGATTGGCACATAGGTCGTGCCAAGGTGATAGCTTAGCACAGAGCAGTGGACTGCCCAGTCAAAAGTAGGAGAAAAGTGCTAACAATCCGAAACTGAATGGTGGAGAGAGAATGAAGAAGAGGAAATTTAGAGCTAGAGACAAAAAAAAAAAAAAAGAAAAATGTGGGAGAAAGAAGGAGAAAGAAAAGTAATGCCTTTGTGTTTGCTGGCTGTAGAGAGTACAGTGCTGCGCTCTGTGGCAGCCTGTTTGTCTGAGCATGCTCAGAGAGGAGCACCTTGGGCAATTAGGACTTATGTTGAAAATGCAGCATATGCTCAGCTGGAAAAATAAAGATTGTGAGGGGGCCTTTTCCGTCCCTCTGCTCTCTCTCTCTCTCTCTCTCTCTCTCTCTCTCACTCACTTTGCATTTCATCCCTCTTTCTCTCTTTAACTCCCTCTCCAACTCCCACCCTCCCTCTCTGGTCTCTTTACTGTTTCACATACCCCCCTTAAACCTCCTTTATTCCTTTGCTTGTTCTCACTAACACATCTTTCCACATTTCCTTTCTTTGCCCTGTGTTATATTTCCTTGCCAAAGCCATTTAAGTCATCTGTTTATTCTCCTCTCCTCCAAAGGGCATCTGCTTTATATTGGCTTCTTCAAGTGCACGATTGGACTGCAATGACAGAGAAGCCCCATCCTCTCTCTACTTCACTTTTGTACTATGGTACATTCTCACTTTGGATTATTCTGTCAGCGATGGAGAAACTACAGTAGTTCTGTTCCTCTTTAGTCTGCGAACCAGTGGACTCGTTCGGGGCGGGGGGAGGCTGGGTCACTGCCTCTGACCGGCGGGCTTGAACTTATTTTGAACTTTATTGCCACTTAATCTGTCACTATCTGCAGTCAACTCTTCCACTCCCTTTGAGAATTTGCCCTGTGGAAGTCTCCAGCAAGAGGGGAAGCCAATAAAGCTTAAGTATTTAATTACGACAATCCTATGCAAACGCTTCAGTGGAAATTGTGGCTTTCTGAAAGGGAGGGGGGACTAGTAGTAAAACAAAAAGCAGATGTCCGTGAAATCTATGCTTCAAAGCCCGAAGATGAAGACATTACTTTTTCATCTCTACTTGTCTGCAGAGCATACACTGAACACACATATGTTTGGGCAGTAGCCCGAACCAGCTATAGACTATACTATAGACACCATGCTGAAAGCAATTTGCTAGGAGTCTTTTTTTTTTGGTTCCACAAAACTTGTATCATGTGGTGAATCTTGCAGACATTGCTTGTGAAGCGTTCTCTTTTGTACAAAGAATCTGTTATACCGAATCTCTTTCCCAGGCGGATTCTCTTCTGGAAACAGATGCAGTGGATTTCCAGAATTTTCCGCTTTTCTCTACCGCTCCAGCCAGTAAGTGAAGATATTTGGAAGTTGCTGCCATGTACTTCAGATTGCTTCAACCTTTTAAAAACACGGCAGTCTTGGAATAGAAATATGTCACGTCTGAGTAACACCAAAGTATTGCTTCGTATTAATGACTAAAACATACGGGGGGTGGGACATTGTCAGAAATATCCCCTAGAGTGGATGCAAGTGGGTGTGCTTTAAAGTAAATATTTTACAGTGCCCTTTCACTGGCTTTTATGAGCTAGTTAAGGTGCTTTTGAGGCCTTGGCTGTTTTCTCCAAGCTCTTTGCTTTCTCACATTGTCAAGAATACACTCGCCATGAGAAGAGCCAAGATAGTCCAAGTCAGCGGAGCTCTGGGAGAACAGTGTGACCTCAGCATTCGCTCAGTAAAAGCAAATAACCAAACAAAGGTGCCGTAAAGCGTCGCTTCTCTTCATAAAAGCGGCCGCAAAAGCACACCACGGCTGAGATGGAAGGCAACGATCCAGCCAGATACAAACGTCAGCGGTTATAGCTCTCCGGGGTGTCATTGAGGACTGGCAGCGAGTTTTCTCCTGCAAACGAGGCACGGCCGGTCTCTCCGGTCTAACCCCTGTCCTCTCATTTTTCATCCAGTTGGTTGCGGTAAGCGCGGAACGTTAGGCTGAACCTGACCCTTTGTGTTTCAGGCACTGATCTCAGAACAGCTTTTGGCTCTGGATCTGTTGGGAACACCTGAGTGTTCTCAAGTCAGGCACTTCCAAACTTGATTGAGACATAATACAAGCACAGACATCCAGCAGAATCTTGAGTAATTCAAGGCATGTGCATACACACACCAGCCTCTATTTCTATGAGGAAATGATTCTGAGAATTTTATTTTAATACATTCAGTATTGCCTTGTTTCTACATTTGTAAAGGCTAGAAAGACCCAGTGCAGGAGCCCAGTGTTTCATCTATCTCACGATCGAGTATCAGACTAATACATATCCTAAGAAAAGCAAGGATCACCTCTATGAAAACGATACAATATCTATTTCACATATTTCCCCTTTAGCATCACAGACACAGTACAAGTACAGACAGTCACAAAATATCCCTGTCACACGATCATGCTTTATGACTGAAGCTTTTCTGTACATGGAAAGTGGTGGTTAAATATACTTTACCCATTCATTTAATCCACTGTCAAAACAGTGAAAAAACTGGATGGAAGAGTGATGTGAAATCCCCATACAAATGCATTTAACTTCAAAGGACCATGAACTTCGAGCCAGTGTGCCCAACACACAATATTTGATCATTTTAAGGATATGTGTGAATTCACCGCTGTTATGCTCCCTGGAGAGCAATATTTCAAAGTGACATCATTCATTTCTCTTTAAGTCTTGGGTGTCAGGGGTTGCTTTTAAAAGCTTTCCTGATAACCTGTTATCATGGCCTTGGTTTTTTTGGCTGGAAAAAAAAAACAGGCCAGGCTGACCGTAGGCAGGCCCTCCCTAATGATACACATAGAGCAGAACAGAGTTTACTCATTTTTATAACACACCCCAGGGATTCTGACATGGGATCGTCATCTGCCAGTGACACACACACACACACACGCACACATGTGCACACACACACACATACACACATACACACATACACACACACACAAACAAACACATATTCACGCATTCACACCACATGAAGGCACATGTACACATATGCACCACAAATACCCACTTTACTGTGATTTGAGTCAGCTCCAAATCACACTTGCAGTCTTCTCACATTCACACAGTAAATCTGGTACAATATGCAATTAGAGGAGCCACCAGAGCGCTGTGGCTGACACAACATATGGGTGTGTACATATGTGTGTAAATGGAAAACTGGCCATGAGGCAGAACTGCTAGGTTAATATTTGCTCTATGTGTG